>NC_082714.1:12173319-12440819 GCF_030144855.1 Hypanus sabinus
CACGGGAGGGGTGTGGGACAGGTGGCAGAGAAGGAGTGCTGGGGTGGGGAGGGGGATGGTATGAGTGCAGACACACCCAGCCCTGAGACACCAGGCAAGGTCATTTGATTCCAAACAATTGGATTATTGATCATTACTGGACGCCTCTCGGGTGCTTCCTTCTCCCTTCCCTGTTTCCCAACCACGATTCCCCTCTCCCTGCCCCTTTCCACTCTCAGTCCACAACAGAGACCCATATCAGAATCAGGTTTATCACCACTCACATATGTCATGAAATGTGTTTTTTTTTGTGTGGCAGCAGTACAGAGCAATACATAAAATTGCTACAGTACATATATAGTATATAGTTAGGGTGCCCAGGACTTTTGGACAGTGCTGTAGGTTATGAGCAGTTCTAGTTCAAGAGGATGTGACCTTAAAGAACTCTAATTGTAGTACTTAGAAAGGGCGATTCTTGTTAAAGTTGTCAACAGAGTAGACAGAGGGAAATGTTTAACCCATGAACAATTTGGTTCAAGGGGCCTGTGCCAACTTCCGGGAACTCCTTTCCTTCTAATACTGAAGGATTTGCTTCACCAGGCAGCCAGCAGCAGCTGAAGTTGGTGGCTCACCAGCACCTCCTGAAGGACAGCTAGGAATGGGGAATAAGTTCTGGCCTTGGCACCAATTTCCACATCCTGTAAATGCAGGGGCAAAAATTGGTTTATTATTGTCACATGTACAGAGAGGTACAGTGAGATACAGCTCGGTAAAATGACACCAACTCCGACGGACAGGTCATGCCATCCAGATGCCTAACTCGCCTCTCCCCAAACACGTTACTCCCAGCTTACGGAAAGTCAGAGAGCCCCTGGTGGGCAAAGGAAATGCTTCAACGATAACATCAAAATCAACCTGAAGAGATTCAACATTACGTCTAATGACTAGGAGGAGGACGCTGCTGTCAGGAGATACAGCTGGAGGAAATCTGTTCAAGAGGGAGCTGCTCTACAGGAGAGTGACTCCGCTGTGCCCCAGAGAACAAGTGACGGCTGTGAAAGGACAGACTGAGCAACCCAAAGACCCAGCCACTAACCATAGTCACTATCCACTCTTGCCCTCACTGCGCTAGAATATGTGGATCTGGATCGACCACTACGGCCATACAAGGACCACGAACCTCTTAGGAGAACATCAGACTCGGCTTGGGTGACTGGACTACGACAGTGAAAATCTGTTTTGCGTGCCAAACTCCCAGACAATTTCATTACATCAGTGCATCAGCTTTGAGCCCACTCCGGGCTTCGGATCTGAGGACTGGCTTTTGGTCTGGAATATTTTTGTTCGTTTCAATTGTTTCTACGACCTGTATTTTTTTTTCTTTCTCATGCTGGTCTTTTGCTTTTATTTTTATTCTTTATTTTTCTTTGAATTGGGTCCTTTCAGGTTTCTTGCTTTGTGGCTACCTATGAGAAAGCAAATCTCAAGATCGTATAATTTATGCATTCTTTGATCATAAATGTACTTGAAATACATCATAGAACAGGGGAAAACAATAACAGGATGCAGAATAGTGTTACAGTTACAATGTAATCACTAGTTAATTGTTTTAAACATCGTTACTGTCACATATAAAAATCTTGCCTTGCTTATCATTCAAACAGATCAATTCATTACAACAGTGCAATGAAGTAGAAGTAATGTGATCGTTTGGGTGGAATGTGATGTTTCCCAAGGGGTTGGCTATTGGTGGGTTCTCAGCTGGCTCGGATCCACATATTCTGGTGTGTTGTGCCCAAGAGTGAGTGAGTGATGGCTGTGATTAATGGTTGGGTAAAACAATAACCGAATAGTGTACGGTTGACGTTTCCACAGATGCTGCCTGACCTGCTGAGTTCCTCCAGCATTCTGTGTGTGTAAATTTAGAAGATTGAGGGGGGGATCTTATTGAAACGTATAAAATTCTAAAGGGATTGGACTGGCTAGATGCAGGAAGATTGTTTCCGATGTTGGGGAAGTCCAGAACAAGGGGTCACAGTTTAAGGATAAAGGGGAAGCCTTTTAGGACACAGAGAGTGGTGAATCTGTGGAATTCTCTGCCACAGGAAACAGTTGAGGCTGGTTCATTGGCTATATTTAAGAGGAAGTTAGATATGGCCCTTGTGGCTAAAGGGATCAGGGGGTATGGGGAGAAAGCAGGTACAGGGTTCTGAGTTGGGTGATCAGCCATGATCATACTGAATGGTGGTGCAGGCTCGAAGGGCCGAATGGCCTACTCCTGCACCTATTTTCTATGTTTCTCTGAGTGTGTGTGTGTGTGTGTTGCTTGGATTTGCAGCATTCGCAGATTTCCTCGTGTTTGTGAGCAGTTTTGGACCTAATAGCAACCTGAGGGTCACGGACTCCTCGGTTAATGGTGAGGCTCCATAATGTAAAAAGGGTTGGGAACCCCTGCTCTAAGAGCCTCACTGACAGCACATCATCCGGAGTGGCTTACTCCCACCTTCTCAGGATTGATTTCAATCTGTAGATAGTTGTAAAATCCAAAAGAGAAGAAAATCCTCTGGATTGATATGGGTCTTGTGTGACAGCTGACTCACCTGCTCTTAGTCTCAACCAGCAGGAAAAGCAAACTGCGGGAGGAACTCAGCAGGTCAGGCAGCATCTGTGGAAAGGGATAAACAGCCAACATTTCAGGATGAGACACTTTGTCAGGACTGGAAAGGAAGGGGGAAGACACCAGAATAAAAAGGTGAGGGGAGAGGAAGGAGGATAGCTAGAAGGTGAGAGCTGAAGCCAGATGGATAGGAAAGGCAAAGAGCTGGAGAGGAAGGAATCTGAAGGAGAGGAGAGTGGACCAGAGGAAAAAGGGATCTGGGAGAGGTGGCAGGTGGGAAAAGGCTAGAAGAAGAGGGGAGGGTGAGGGAATTTTTTTACGGGAATGAGAAATTGATATTCATGCTATCCGGGAGGAACATAGGTAAGAATATCTGTGGAGAGGAATGGACAGTTGTCATTTTGGGTTGAGATTCTGGACTGATCAAGGGGAGACAGCTGGTATAATTCTGAAATCAGTTTTGTTGTCACTAATGTATGGTACGAAACTTGTTGTTTTGTGGCTGCAGTACAATGCAAGGCAGAGAAACATCTTATCGCAAAACTAAATAAATGGGTAAATAAATAAACAGTGAAAAAGAGCAACAGTGGGGTGGTGCTCACGGACCATTCAGAAATCTGATGGCTGAGGTGAAGAAGCTGCTTTTAAAATGTTGAGTGTGGGTGCCCTGTCTCCTGTACCTTCTCCTCGATGGTAGGAATGAGAAGATAGTGGGGAGGCTTTTTCCTGTGATGAACCTGGCCGAGTCCACAACCTTCTGCAACCATCATTCCAGATGGTGATCCAACCAGTCAGAATTCTCTCCACCGTACATTTGCCTGAGTCTTTGGCAACATACCAAGTCTCCTCAAACTACTAATGAAGCATCGCTGCTGGCATGCCTTTTTTGTGACTGCATCATTGTACTGGGCCCGAAGGGGAGGGGAAGAAGTGGAGAAGGACTTGACAGCTGATGGGTGGATCCAGGTGAGGAAGGGTGATAGGCTGACGGCAGAGGGAAGAGTGGATATCGTGATGGCTGGGAGGTGAGAGGTTGGCTGAAGATAGTCGATTTTTAAAAAACTTTATTGATACAGTGCAGAACAGACACTTCCAGCCCAACGAGCCACACTGCCCAGCAACCCGCCTAGTTAACCCTAGCCAAAACACAGGACAATTCACATTAACTAATTAACCTGCTAACTGGTATATCTTTGGACTGTGGAAAGAGACCAAAGCACCAGGAGGAAATCCACATGTTCACGGGGAGGACGTAGAAATTCCTTACAGATGCGCCAGACTTGAACTCTGAACTCTAAACTCTGAAGACCCGAGCTGTAATGGCCTCTACACCACGATGGTGAATCTGCATGGAGAGCAAGGTGGAGCATAGAACATAGAACAATACAGCACAGTATAGGCCCTTCGGCCCACAATGTTGTGCCAACCCTCAAACCCTGCCTCCCATATAACCCCCTACCTTAAATTCCTCCATAGACCTGTCTAGTAGTCTCTTAAATTTCAGTAGTGTATCTGCCTCCACCAGTGACTCAGGCAGTGCATTCCACGCACCAACCAATAACTGAGTGATAAACCTTCCACTAATATCCCCCTTGAGCTTCCCTCCCCTTACCTTAAAGCCATGTCCTCTTGTACTGAGCAGTGGTGCCCTGGGGAAGAGGCGCTGGCTGTCCACTCTGTCTATTCCTCTTAATATCTTGTACACCTCTATCATGTCTCCTCTCATCCTCCTCCTCTCCAAAGAGTAAAGCCCTAGCTCCCTTAATCTGTGATCATAATCCAAACTCTCTAAACCAGGCAGCATCCTGGTAAATCTCCTCTGTACCCTTTCCAATGCTTCCACATCCTTCATATACTGAGGCGACCAGAACTGGACACAGTACTCCAAATGTGGCCTAACTAGAGTTTTATAGAGCTGCATCATTACATCGCATCTCTTAAACTCTATCCCTCGAACGCTATCCCTCGGCTTATGAAAGCTAACACCCCATAAACTTTCTTAACTACCCTATCTACCTGTAAGGCAACTTTCAGGGATCTGTGGACATGTACCCCCAGTACCTCCCTCTGCTCCTCCACACTATCAAATATCCTGCAATTTACTTTATACTCTGCCTTGGAGTTTGTCCTTCCAAAGTGTACCACCTTACACTTCTCCGGGTTGAACTCCATCTGCTACTTCTCAGCCCACTTCTGCATCCTATCAATGTCTGCCTGCAATCTTTGACAATCCTCTACACTATCTACACCACCACCAACCTTTGTGTCATCTGCAAACTTGTCAACCCACCCTTCTAAACCCACATCCAGGTCATTAATAAAAATCACAAAAAGTAGAGGTCCCAGAACAGATCCTTGTGGGACACCACTAGTCACAACCCTTCAGTCTGAATGTACTCCCTCCACCACAACCCTCTGCCTTCTGCAGGCAAGCCAATTCTGAATCCACCTGGCCAAACTTCCCTGGATCCCATGCCTTCTGACTTTCTGAATAAGCCTACTGTGTGGAACCTTGTTAAATGCCTTACTAAAATCCATGTAGATCACATCCACTACACTACCATCATCTATATGCCTGGTCACCTCCTCAAAGAACTCTATCAGGCTTGTTAGGCACAATCTGCCCTTCACAAAACCATGCTGACTGTCCTTGATCAGACCATGATTCTCTAAATGCCCATTGATCCTATCTCTAAGAATCTTTTCCAACAGCTTTCCCACCACAGACGTAAGGCTCACTGGTCTATAATTACCTGGACTATCCCCACTACCTTTTTTGAACAAGGGGACAACATTCGCCTCCCTCCAATCCTCTGGTACCATTCCCGTGGACAACAAAGACATAAAGATCCTAGCCAGAGGTTCAGCAATCTCTTCCCTTGCCTCGTGGAGCAGCCTGGGGAGTATTCCATCAGGCCGCAGGGACTTATCCGTCCTAATGTATTTTAACAACTCCAACACCTCCTCTCCCTTAATATCAACATGTTCCAGAACATCAACCTCACTCATGTTGTCCTCACCGTCATCAAGTTCCCTCTCAGTGGTGAATACCAAAGAGAAGTATTCATTGAGGACCTCGTTCACTTCCACAACCTCCAGGCACAACTTCCCACTTTTATCTCTAATCGGTCCTACCTTCACTCCTGTCATCCTTTTGTTCTTCACAAAATTGAAGAATGCCTTGGGGTTTTCCTTTACCCTACTCATCAAGGCCTTCTCATGCCTTCTTCTTGCTCTTCTCAGCCCCTTCTTAAGCTCCTTTCTTTCTACCCTATATTCCTCAATAGACCCATCTGATCCTTGCTTCCTAAACCTCATGTATGCTGCCTTCTTCCACCTGACTAGATTTTCCACCTCACTTGTCATCCATGGTTCCTTCACCCTACCATTCTTTATCTTCCTCACCGGGACAAATTTATCCCTAACATCCTGCAAGAGATCCCTAAACATCAACCACATGTCCATAGTACATTTCCCTGCAAAAACATCATCCCAATTCACACCTGCAAGTTCTAGCCTTATAGCCTCATAATTTGCCCTTTTCCAATTAAAAATTTTCCTATCCTCTCTGATTCTAACCTTTTCCATGATAATGCTAAAGGTCAGGGAGCGGTGATCACTGTCCCCCAGATGCTCACCCACTGACAGATCTGTGACCTGACCCAGTTCGTTACCTAATACTAGATCTAGTATGGCATTCGCCCTAGTTGATCTGTCAATGTACTGTGACAGGAATCCATCCTGGACACACTTAACAAAACTCTGCCCCATCTAAACCCCTGGAACTATGGAACAGTGGAAGCATGGAGCCAAAAGTGGGGTGGGCAGATAGGAACAGTGCAGGGAGGGATCCCACTGGGAGGAGCGTCTGAGCAATGGGCAGATGGAGTACAACTCCCTTTGTTGTTCCCATTTATCACCTCCCAACCCCCGTTGTGACTTCCTTTTGTTTCTTTGCTGCATCAGACTCCAGCCTCTGCAGTCTCTTGTGTCTCCTTAAGTGCTTTCAGTTCCTTTGTGCTTCAGTATGGCTAGTGACCTGTACATCTACACTCCAATCCCAGGAATTACAGCATGTCACCGTGAGGCAGGCATACAAAGGGTTAAAGCTGATTCGCTTATCGGGACTCGTGAAGCCATTGCGGAGGGGAGGAACTGCAGACCAAATCAATCCACCTACAAATATTGTGCAGTCACAATGTATCAAATACAGATGGGCAAGCTAAACCAGATTTATGTACAAACAGTTCCTGGAGTATTCATCAAGAAGCAAAATTCTGCGCACAGTTGCAATCTGCAATAAAGCAGCAAATGATGAAGCAGTTTCAAAGTTAAAAGTTTCAGAGTAATTTAATATCAAAGTCACCATACCGAGATTCATTTTCTTGTGTGCATTGCAATAAATACAAGGAAACACAATAGAATCATTGCAAACCACACACTAAGATGGGCAAAAGAAAACATTGGGCAGAAGCTAAAAAACTGTGCAAATGCAAGAAGTTAAACAAAATAATAACAGATAAATAAGTAATCAATAATACTGAGAACAAGAGTTGTACGGTCCTAGAAAGTGAGTCTGTAGGTTGTGGAATCGGTTCAGGGTTCGGGAGAGTGAAGTTATCCTTGCTGGTTCAGGAGCCTGATGGTTGAAGGGTAATAACTGTTCCTGAACTTGGTTGTGTGGACCTAATGCTCCTGTACCTCGATTGCAATGGCAGCAACAAGAAGAGAGCTTGGCCTGGATGGTAGGGGTGTTTGAGGATGAACACTGTTTCCCTGTGAAGGTGCTCCTTCTAGATGTGCACAATAGTGGGGACAGATTCACCTTTGATGGACTGGGCTGTATCCACTACCTTTTGAAGGGTTTTCTATTCAAGGGCATTGGTTTTTCTTGGAACAGTGCCTCTCGAGAGACTACAGATGCTGGAATTTGGAGCAATAAACCTAGAGATACTCAGCGGGTCAGGCAGCATCTGTGGAAGGAAAAGGCCAGTTTAGGTTGAAATCCTTCATCTGGACTCAGCAGTGGCTCGCTGACCCACTGAGTTCCTCCATATTTGAAGACACAAGCAGGACTTCCCAAGATGCAGATCTGTGCAAAGACATGAAATTACTATAATTTACTAGTTACTTCCTGCACCTAATAAAGTGGCCATTGAGTGTATATTCGTGGTCTTCTGCTGCTGTAGCCCATCTACTTTAAGGTTCAACGTGTTGTGCATTCAGAGATGCTCTTCTGCACATCACTGTTATTAACGTGTGATTATTTGAGCTTCTGTCACCTTCCTCTCAGCTTGAACCAGTCTGGCCATACTCCTCTGACCTCTCTCATTAACGAGTGTTTTCATCCATAAAGCTGCTGCTCTCTGGACATCTTCTTATTTTTTCCACCGTTCTCTGTAAACCCCAGAGACTGGGTGAAAATCCCAGGAGATCAGCAGTTTCTGAGATACTCAAACCACCCCATCTGGCACCAGCAATCATTCCAGGGTTAAAGTCACTTAGATCACATTTGTTCTCTATTTTGATGTTTGGTCTGAACAACAACTGAACCTCTTGAGCATGTCTGCATGCTTTTCTGCATTGAGTTGCTGCTGCCACCTGATTGGCTAATTAGATACTAGCATTGACCAACAGGTGTACCTAATAAAGTGGCCACTGAGTGTATTTCTTATTGTAATTTATAGCACTGTACTGCTGCAGCAAAACAACAACATTTCCCAACATGTGTTGAAGATAATAAACCTGATTCCGATTCTCATCTTTCTCTGGAACTGTCACCCCTGAGAGAATGCTTGCTCCTTTCTTTCATTCTGTCCAATAATTAACTATTTTTGCGCAGATCTTATAATTCTTTGTCAGCCTTCCAGTGCTAGCTTTACAGTTCTTAGGGTTTTTTATGCCTTGGAAATAGTCACATCTGCAGTAATTATTTTCAAAATTAATGCATTGGTGTAAGTCAGAGAGAGGGGGTTCATTTCCATTGATGGGTCATTATGAACTATCTTCACATTGTCTGCTTTTGCTCTGTCACAGAGGGTGGTGGGTGTGTGGAACGTGCTCCCAGGGTTGGTAGTAGAGGAAGATACATCAGGGACAGTTATGACGATCTTGGATAGGTACAATGATGACTGAAAGAAACACATAGACACACAATGGTGGAGGAGCTTACTGTGCCAGGCAGCATCTATGGAAAAGTATAAACAGTCGATGTTTTGGACCAAGAGCCTTCATCAGGACTGGAAAGAAAGAGGAGAACTCAGGGTATGAAGCTGGGTGGGGGGGTTGGGGAGAGGTTAGCTGGAATGGGTTAAGGTGAAGCCAGGTGGGTGGGAACTGTCAAGATCTGGAGAAGAAAAAATGTGATAAGAGAGGAGAGTGGACAATAGGAGGAAAGGAAGGAGGAAGGGACCCAAGGGGAGGTGAAAGGCAGGTGAGAAGGAATAAATAGTCAGAGTGGGAATAGAAGAAGTGGGAGAATTTGTTCACCAGAAGGAGAAATCGATATTCACGCCATCAGCTTGGAGGCTACCTGGATAGGAGTTGCTCTGACAACCCCAAGGGCATCCTCGTCTTACCACAAGAGGAGTCCATGGACCCACATGTATTTTTTATTTACATTTTTATATTATCTGCACGATTTGTCTTCTTTTGTACATTGGTTGGTTATTAATCTTTGTTATGTATGGTTTTCCATAAATTCTATTGCATTTCTTTATTTTTCTATAAATGCCTGTCAGAAATGAATCTCAAGATATTATACAATGACATATACTGTAGGTACTTTGATAATAAATTTACTTTGAATTTTGAACTTTGATTTTATTTGGAACAGTTGCAATACCTCCTCCATTTATCCATTGTTATTTCACTTCCCTACGTGTTTGTTCAAAGTTTTATACTTGACACTGTTCTTTGGTGTGATTTTCTGTCTTTCTTTCACTAGATCCAAAATTTTATCTGTCATCCATTTTTTCTTCTCTTTTCTCTTTTTCGGTATCACTTCACTAGACACTAGACACAAAACCACTGCTGTTTTAAACTTCAACCAGCTTGGTGTGTTCTCCTTTGACAAGGCTTCAAACCTGTTCTTCACTGCCTCAGTGTATTTCATCTTCATGCCTGGATTTTTCAAGCAAGCCTGGTCTAATTTTGTATTACCCTTTAACCATCTAAGCTAGAACCTCAGCTTGTGTATCACTGGAAAATGGTCACTCTCACTGTCCACTCCTCAATATGCCTTGGCATTCCTGAAATGTTTACTGATTGTGATGCGGTGTATATGATTGTGGTACTAATCTTCTGGGCCTTTCCAAGTCCACAACCTTCTTATGTGTTTCTCGAACTAGGAGTTTGTTATTATCTGACCAGTCTATGTGCCTATGGTCTGAATACATTGTTTGAAGATATGAGACGAGAGAAGCTGATAAACATGGACGGCCCACTGATTATGAAATCTTAGGTTAAAGCAGCAGTGGAGAAAATGAAAAAGAATCAGGCATTAGGACTGGATGGCATTGCTTTAGCAATGATTCAAGTGCTGGAAGATTTTGGGATTGAAAGCTTGACAGATTTGCTGAATGAATTATATGATAGCAGGGATTCGCCTGAGGAAATGGTCAAATCATTCTTTATTGCACTGCTGAAAACATCTAGACATTGAATGTGAGTTACACCGCACAATCAGTTTGATGAGTCATTTTATGAAAGTCCTCCTACAAATCATCATGAGAAAGCATGGAACTGGAGACTGCGCAAGAGCAGTGCGGCCTCATTTTTAGATAGTGGAACACGAAATGCAATCTTCATCAAATGATTTGTGAGCGTGCCATAGAGGTCCAGAAAGACCGATCCCTATGTTTCACCAATTATACCAAAGCTTTGGACAAGGTAAGACATGAAAAGCTTATAAAAATTGTTCAGCACTTGGATGTTGTTGGAAAAGATACCAGAATGCAGAAGAAGATGGCATCAGCGAACAACATCACCAAGGGTAACATCCTCCAGGCAGTTCACAAAACTAATTCTTCTGTTTCTTTTACGAATTCTTTTTCTTTCAAATGTGGTTCTGTTACTGTTGTATCTTGTGATCTACATGTTGGTGGTGTGTTTTCGGGCTGACTGAACGATCTGGCGCTTTGCTGTTTCTGAGGGAGTTTGTTGAGGTTTCGAGCGAAGTGAGCAGCCTGGAGACGGAAAGCAAGCCCACGATTGACTCCATTAATAAATTTCAGCCAGTTTCGCTGATTAAAGTGTCGAGGGAGAATGAAATCAACGCGAGCGGAAGGCGGGCGGGTGTTCAGCTCTGTCTACCTGCGTGTGACAGTCTCTCTCTCCTTCTTGCCTGCCGCTCCCAGAGGAAGGTGCCTGCATACAAATGGTCTCTTTCTCTCTCTCTGTCACTCGATGCTGCTGGTCTTGGGCAGGTTTAATCAATGCGGATTGCAAATTAGGCTCTGTAGTTCACATACTGATCTGTTTCTGATTTCTAATCACTCCTTTTTTTCGTTGCTATTTTGTGCGATTTTGATTGGGACGGACTGGCTCTGTGGCCTGCAGATAACAAACGACACAGTGCAAGATTGAACTGAACTGAGCTGGTTAATACTTCTGGACTCTTTTGATGAGCTTGTGGTTTGGTATTTTATATTCTGTTTTATTTTCACTCATTTTTTCCCATTTGCATGATTTGTTCTTTTTTTTTGCATGTTGGGGGTTTGATGTTTTTGTTTGATGGTTTCCATGGTTCCATGGTTTTCTTTGTTGGAAGTCTGTTGGAAGATGAATCTCAGGATTGTATACCTCATGCATACTTTAATAATAAATATACTTTGAATCTTGAATTTCTTTGAATCTTTGAATAATCAATAATTTGTATTGGGAACAAAGAGCAGGAATGAGAGTTGAAAATGAGACAAGTAATTTTGTCCAGATTAAGAGGAGAATCAGACCAGGTTGTGTTTTCCTGCCTGAACTATTCAAACTTATATAGCAAGAAGATTCTAAGAGAAATGAGCAATATTCCAGGCATGATCATTGGTGGATACAATTTGAACAAACTGCGATAAACAACAAAGCAGTGCTGTTAGCTATTCTAAAGAAAAGTTCCAAGAAATACTAGATAAAGTCATCCGGAAGAAAGTGCAAAGAGAGGTTTGACCATCAACTCCATGTGTATGATTGTCACAAAGAAGAAAGAAATACAGAAATGTGAACTGAAAGTGGGCAACAAAACAATTAAACAAACATGGAAGTTCAATTACTTTGGGAGCACGGTAACATCTGATGGTAGGGCTGATGTTGAAATTACAAGGAGGATTGGGATTACTAAATGCACGTTTGAGCAAGATACTAAAGAATAACATAATTTCTATAGGTTTGAACCTCAGAGCAGTGCTATGTTCACTCCACAGTAACATATGGAAGCAAATGTTGGACAGTATCAAAGCAAAATGAGGGAAGACTTGAAGCTGCAGAAATGTGGTTTTTGAGAAGAATGATGAGAATATCTTGGAAAGACTGACCAACAAATGAGGAAGTTTTGTGAAAAGCCAGAATAAGAAGAAAGCTGATATCATCAATCAGGAACTGGCAGCTGGAATTTCTGGGACAAATACTGAGGAAAGAGAAGCTTGAACATCTTGCAGTTACGGAAAAAATTGATGGAAGGAGAAGCTGCAGTTGACTGCACGTGACATTGTTGAGTTACATCAAGGGATGAGCAGGCAAAAGTTTTGAAGAGCTTATAAGAACTTCTCAGATTAAAGACAGATAGAAGATCATGATCACCTACATCATATGATATGGCTCATAATGATGGTGATGATGACAATATCTCAGTATGTCTTAAAGAGGAAAGCTCACTGCAAAGCTGCTAATCCACACCTACCATGGCACCATGACACAGGACAGGACTGTGCACTCAACATCCCAAAGAATCGATGAAACCTCTCCCACTGACGCACACCTAACTTCATTTGTGAAGCTGAAGCAATTCAGCCCATCGTACAATTCTGCACGATCACAGTTTACTTCATACTGAGCACTGGCCTGGCTCCAGCAGAGTGTAACTGGATCTCAGGTTCAAAGTGATGAATATTCTCAAAGCTCATAGTAAACTTATTATCGTAGTACGTATATGTAACCATATACTACCTTGAGATACATTTTCTTTCAGGCATTTACAGGAGAGAACCCCTATACTCAATTTTTGATACCTATCTCTCCCTCTCCCCCTCCCTCTCTCACCCCTCCCCTTCTCTCTCCTCTCTCTCTCCCCCTCTCCCTCTCCCTGTCAGTCCTTGTGTTGGGGGACTTGGGGAAGTGATGCAGTAGGTTGTAAAATTGGAACAGTGAGATGCTGGTTTCCATGCTGTTTGTTGCAGGTGTGATCTCTCTCCCTCACTGGTGACAGAGATCCTGTCTGAGAAACCAAAGTGCTGGGTTATGGACTCTAGATTAAGGGCTCCTTGGGAGCTTTTGCCCCTGCTTGCATGGTGGGGTGGGGGGGGGGTCAGTGCTTCTGTTGGCGAAGATGGGGTGGGGGGGAGCATCAATGTTTCTGTTGCTCAAGCGTGGGGGCTTTGGGGTTCTGATGTTTCTATTCTTCGGGGTTTCTTGTTTTGTGGATGTTTGTGAAGAGCAAGAATTTCAGGTTCTATACTGCATACATTATCTGATGTTAAATTGAACCATTTGAAAAGAAATTCAGTAAATTTACAGGGGAAAAAATACATAAACAGATTGAGTCTGACAAATAACCAATGCGCAAAACAAATCGTACAAATGAAAAATAGCAGTTCTGCGAAGAGTCATTGGAAGTGGGTCTTCAGGTCATAAAATCAGTTCAGAGTAGTGGTGATTGAAATTATCCACATTGGTTCAGGAGCCTGATGGTTGTAGGGTAATAATTATTCCTAATTTCTATTAGGTGTTCATAAATAACTAACGGTCTCCAACTCATACTACTAAAAGTAAGAACCAAAGAAAGAAGACAAAGAGGTCGTGATCATCTTATATTAAAATCTAGCTCAAATTAGACAGATAGAAAGTTCAGTGACAAGAGCAGCCTGTGAGACAAAGCTCAATTCATTTGTGATGTGACAAAGTCTGCAAAAAATGCAAAACTGCAACAGTACAGATTGCAGACAATCCACTGAGACAAGCAGGTGATTATACAAACATGAGCAGAAGGAAAGTTGGTCTACAAGAAAAATGAGATTTTTTTTTAAACACGAGATTCTACAGGTACCGGAGACACTGAGCAGCACACCTAAAATGCTGAAGGAGCTCAGCAAATTAGGCAGCGTCTGTGGTAAATAGTTAATGTTACACCTGGTCTCACCTATCAACTGCCATTTGTACTCCTTTCTCTCCCCCTCCTTATTCTGGCTTTTGCCCTCTTCCTTTCCATTTTAGTCCCCAATCCAACATAGGTATGTATCAACGCACAGTATGGCAATTTACGTGATTTCATTGTTGAAGTGTTTCAGAGTACCCTGTACTTCTTTCTTTTGAGTGTGAAGTAAAAGGAATGGACCACTCTTGTCATCCCATTCTTCGGAAACTGACATATAACCGACCATGGGAAAAGTATTGAGAGGTTAAGGACAACAACATTTAGTAATTGTACCTACACCTACATAGCAAAGTGCTTGAATTATAAAGGTAGATTAAATGGGACAATTGGGGATGAAGATTTTTTTCTCAGAAGTCATTATTGTAGCCTCAGTAACACACAGTAAGCTTTGAACTGATAATCTTTTGCTCTTACATGGTATTGGTGGATTTGAATTACTGAGTAGCATGACTGGAGTACAGATTTATTTATCACACGTGCATTGAAGCATACAATGAAATGTGTCATTTGCGTTAATAGCCAACACACTGGTTTAAAATGGCGCTGTTGAAGAACGGTGATGATCTATGGTTAGCAATCAAAACAAACAAAACTATAAATTCCTGCATTAAGCACACTTTCTCTATCAATAACCTGCAGCCTCCCTTTCAGAGTTGAGCTTTAGAACACCCCCGGACAACCTGCAATAATGCAGTGTGAACTGAAGTCTTGTGTGCAGCGTGGCCAAGTTGAGGCAGTGGGCCCAGGTCTGAGAGCAGGGAATGAACCAATGTTTAACAATTGATGCAACAGACTTGGAGGCAATTCAATTCAGCCGAACCGAGGCAAGGCAGGCCTCGGGCCCAAGAGTGAGGAAAGGCCCAAGGTTTGATCGACTTAAGCACGTGCCAAATTGGCACAGGCTGAATCGAAGTGGCAGGGCCCAGGCCTGAGAACATATTGAAGTGGCAGAACCTGGATCCGAGAGCAGGGAATGACCTGAGGTTTGGACGATTTAAGTGCCGGGCCAAATTGAAAAGATCAGGGTGTCAGGGCCAGAAGTGAGGGATGGGCTGGTTCAGCTGGCTGCCGTGCGAGGTTTACTCACCTCTGCGGTGAACTGAGGCTGTGGCCTGCAACTGACAGGCTCCTGAATCAGCTGCGGTGATGACTTGCTTAGTGGCTGTGGACTCACTTTCATGAAATTCAATTCTGAATATTATTTGCTTCCTTATTTGCACGATTTGGTTTTCTTTTCCATTGCCCACTGGGTGTTTGACAGTCTTTTTTTTAATGGGTTTCTTTGTTTTGTGGCTGCCTGTAAGGAGACAAATCTCTGTATATAGTATACATACTTTGATAATAAATGTATTTTGAACTTTGTACGTTGGGATGGGTTGGGGGGGGGGGGCGGCCCGCAGATGTCACCACACATTCTGGTGCCAACATAGTGTGCCCACAGTTCTCGGCAGAGCAACACAATGCATAAAGAAATGGAACACCACAAACAACAGAATTATAACAGCAAAACAAGCCCCTTTCCAAGCCCCCCCTTACTCATCCCACCCACCCACACAAACAGACTTTCCTCCAACTCCAATACAAGCCTCCTCTAGCCTCCACGATTTGGCATCAGACTTTGACTTCCTGACTTCCAATCAACCTTCGAGCTCCGACCTTCAGTATTGACTGAGGTGTAGTTTTAAGATTATCTGATGATGCACTGGGTGGTCAGAGGGAGAGTTTAAAATTCAGCAAGGAAATGTACAGCCTCATTGATGCATGTCACACTGTCAATAGACACGTTGTAAAGGTTGTCCTTAAAGTTTTGCAGTAACATCTTTATTCATAGCCTGTAATGTGTCATTTCTTTCGTGTTAAAATTGCTCTTTCATGCACCGATTGGTAATCATAATAGTATTGAGTGACCTTTGAGAAAACAGCTTGTATCAGATCATGAAATGAATAATTCAGCTCGAGCTTTTCATCTGAAGAATTTCTGTTGTCTTCATTTCTAACATTGACGTTCTGCTGTTTTGAGGAATTTTGAAGCAATCTCTTTTGCAGCTGGATTGCTGGTCAAACTCACTCACGTTTTGGTTCTCAGGTGTAACTATTTGGTGTTTTCATAAGTACAGGCTTTCAATTTGTCTGATTTAGTACCTCACAGGATTACTCGAGCATCTGTCTAAAGACTCCAGCTAGTGCTAAAGTAATACCTCTCATTAAGTTATATTATTGTCATAGATCACTACAACTGAACACCAGGCGCTTCGGCACATCTAGTCAATGCTGAACTGTTACTCTGCCTAGATTCCATCGACCCACACTTTGACCTCAACTCTCCATACCCCTCCCATCCACATACTTATCCAAATTTCTCTTAAATAGGTTCTTCAATAGATTAGACAATTGATCCCATTTGGATAAGCACTGTGAGGATCATGTTTTTTGATTTCTCATGTGCCTTCAATACCATACAGCCCTCATTGCTGGGCTGTTCAATGCAGGTTGGCACTTCCATTGTATCCTGGATAATGGACTGCCTGACGAGTAGACCACAATTTGGGTGGCTTCAGAGCTGTGTGTCAGAGATGGCTATGAGCAGCACTGGGGCCCCACAGGGAATTGTGTTGTCACCCTTCCTGTTTACCTTGTATACCTCAGACTTCAGATACAACACCAAGTCATGTCATCTGCAGAAATTTTCTGATGACACAGCAATAATTATGTTTATAAAGGGAAGATGGGAGGACGAATACAGGTCCCTTGTGGAGGACTTTGTCAAATGGTGCAAGCTGAATCATCTGCAGCTGAACATCAGTAAGACAAAAGAGATGGTGATGGACTTTAGGAAGACTAAGCCCGCACTGCTCCCTGTTACTATTGATGGTGAGGACGTGGATGTGGTGAGGACCTACCTGTACCTGGGGGTGCACCTGGATGACAGATTTGAGTGGAGCACCAACACAGAGGCTGTGTACAAGAAGGGTCAGAGTCGCCTCTACTTCTTGTGGAGACTGAGGTCCTTTGGAGTATGCAGGCCTCTCCTTCACATGTTCTGCCAGGTCTTTTGCCTCCGTACAATCTCCTATGTGGTGGTGTGCTGGGACAATGGCATCAAAGCGGGTGATGCCAACAGGCTCAATAAACTCATTAGAAAGACTGGTTCTGTTGTAGGAGTCAAACTGGACACACTGGAGGCTGTGATAGAACAATGGACACTATGGAAAATCCTGGCAATTCCGGACAATGTTTCTCACCCTCTGCATGCCAACTTGGCTGAACAGAGGAGCACTTTTAGATTTAGACTGCGCTGCTCCAAAGAGCACTGCGTGAGATCATTCTTACACTCGTACCCCCTCCTGCTAGACTTTTTAGGTAACTTATTTTTTATTCGTTCTTTCTTCTCTTCTCACATTTGTATATCTGTGCACTTGCACTGCTACTGTGATGCTGAAATTTTCTTTGGGATCAATAAAGTAACTATCTATCTAAGTGTTAAATTTGAACCCATATCCACCACTTCCACTGGCAGCTTTTCCCCACTCTCATCATCTTCTGAATGAAGAAATTCCCCTTCAGGTTTCTGTTAAATATTTTGCTTTCCACCCTGAAGCAATGGCTTCTAGTTCTAGTCTCACTCAACCTCAGTGGAAAAAACCTTATCTATATACCCCGCATAATTTTGTATACCTCTGTCAAATCTCCCAGTCTCCTATGCTCCAGGCATGTAAAGAAGTCCTAACCGATTCAATTTTTGTCTATAACTGAAGTCACATCACATCCTTGTAAGTTTTCTCTGTGGTCTTGTGTCTAAGATCTTGCAGTGTTAGATCTAATGCTTCAGAGGCTGGGAAATGATGTTTTCTCTTTGAACTTTAGCCAAAAGTAGATTTTTAGGCTGTACCGTTCTGAGATTCACCCAAGAGAGGAAATAACCTCTGCACATTCACTCATAAGCTTTCTCATTATGTAATATGACGTAGGCAATCAAGGTCCCATGACCATGATTGTTCTTGGCAAACTTTTCTACAGAGTCATTGTCTTCTCCTGGGCAGTGTCTTTACAAGACAGGTGACCCCAGCCATTATCTATTCTCTTCAGAGACTGTCTGCCTGGCGTCAGTGGCTGCATAACCAGGACGTGTGATCTGCACCGGCAGCTCCCATGGCTTCACATGACCCTGATCAGGAAGTTACCTTGCCCAAGAGTAAGTGGCAGGCTAGCAAAGAGAATGAGCACCTTGCACCTCCTTTGGGAGAGAAGTATCTCCACCCCACCACCCAAGACCTTTCACAATCATATGAACCTCGTGGATGAACTTCAGATTGTTAAGAGAGGCCAAGGAAATTTTAATATCAACTTTCATTTACATAGCAGTTTGAATACTGCAGAAGATGTCCCAGTGTGCTTCAGAATGTTAACAGATCATAGTTCACATTAAAACATTTGAAAATTGGCAGGACCTACACTCTGTCAAAGGCGGTAGGCTACCCCTCATCACCTTATGGTCTAATACAAGCTGTTTTCTTAAAGGTCACTCAATACTATTATAATTGCTAAGGTGGCATGAAAGAACAATTTTAACACCAAAGAAATGATGCAGTGCTGGCCATAAGTAAAGAATGTTTTTCAAAGCTTCCAGGACAATCTGTACGATATACACTCAGTGGCCACTTTATTAGGTAGACCTGTACACCTGCTTGTTTATGCAAGTATCTAATCAGCCAATTATGTTGCAATAACACAATGCATAAAAACATGCAGACATGGTCAAAAGATTCAGCTGTTGTTCAGGCCAAATGTGAGAATAAGCCCTTAAGATACAGGAGCAGAATTAAGCCATTTGGCCCATCGAGTCTGTTCCTCCATTTCATCATGGCTGATCCATTTTTTCCTCTCAGCCCCAATCTCCTGCCTTGCGTCCCCCCCCCCGTAATCTTTAATGCCCTGATCAATCAAAAATGTTTCACTCTATGCTTTTAATATATGTAAGAATTTGGCCTCCACTGCTGCCTGTGGCAATGCATTCCGCAGATTCACCACACTCTGGCTAATGAAATTCCTCCTCACCTCATTTATAAAAGGATGCCCCATTATTCTGAGGCTGTGTCCTCCACCGTAGGCTGTGTCCTCCCCTGCACATCCACTCTATCAAGAAGGGAAGAAATGTGATCTAAGTAGCTTACAAAGAAATAGTGGAGTACAGATGTTTAGATCGCGGTGATGGGTCTTGAGAGAAGGTTGAAGGAAAGTGTGAACACTGGGAGATCAGTTGGGCTGAATGGCCTGTGTCTGTGCTGTACCTTCGTGCAATGATATGGCATTTGCTGTCGTGACAATTCTATATTGAGGAGGTATCTCACTGAAACCTACTGAATGTTGAAAGCCCTAGATCAAGGGCTCTCAAGCTGGGGTCCACTGACCCCTTGGTTAATGGTAGGGGTCTATGGCATAAAGTAGTTTGGGAACCCCTGGCCTAGATAGAATTGAGAGGATGTTTCCAACAGTGGGAGAGTCTATGACCAGAGGACACAGCCTCAGAATAGAAGAATATCCCACTAAAATGGAAATGAGGAGGAATTTCTTTAGTCAGAGTGTCATAAATCTGTGGAATTCATTGCTATGTCTTAAGATCTTACGATTTTATATTTAAAGTGGAGATTGATAGGTTCTTGATTAGTAAGGGTGTCAAAGGTTAAGGGGGAGAAAGCAAAAGAACAGAATTCAGAGGGAAAATTGATTAGCCATGATGGGATGGTTGGAGCAGTCGATGGGCCGAATGTCTTAAGGTCTCTTGGTCTAGTTGGCAACTGTAAGAAGCTCTTACAAGATGAATAAGCACTTAAACACCATGAATTAATGGAAATAATTGGTCTGTTTTTGCAGTGCTAGTCAGAAGCCTCGGTGTTAATTGCATCTCAGATGTGCAATGCCAGAAATTGCTGAATTAGACTTCCGCAGCTTAATCCTAGCGTCAGGCACCCAGGCCAGAGACCCACAAGTCACAGCTCTACAAACACACATCCAAATAGTTTACCGTGATGTGGGTTTCTGTCTCCACCTTTCTTTCAGGAAGCAAGTTCCAGACCCCGCCCCTCACCCACAACTGAATGAAAGATATTTTTCTAATCTCCCTTACCCTCTCACCCTGCCCCAATTCTTTCGCCATTTTCTTTGAATGCATTCCTCCACTTTTGATAGTGGAAATAGTTCCGTCCAATTCACTGGAGTCAGTATAGTTTTTTTTACTGATTCTGTTATATTTCTTTGTTCTACTGTCAAGGCTTGCAAGAAGAGGAATCTCAGGGTAGTGTATGGTGACATATGTATAAGAAATTTGCTTTAAACATAGAACTTTGAAGTTGCTCACCAATTTAACCTCCTATCGGCTTTTCATGTTCAGAAGAAATCAACCTAATCTAGCCAGTCCTTTTAACCAACACACGCAAAATGCTGGAGAAACTCAGCAGGCCAGGCGGCATCTAGGGAAAAGAGTAAACAGTCGACTTTTCGTGCTGTAAAGAAAGATGAGAAGTCTGAGCAAGAAGGTAGGAGGAGGGCAGGAAGAAATACAAGGTGCAAGTGATTGGTGAAACCGGGAGGGGAAGCGTTGAAGGAAAGAACTGGGAAGTTGATAGGTGAAAGAGATAAACGACTGGAGAAGGGAGAATCTGATAGGAGAGGGTAGAAAGAGAAGTGGGAGGAGGGAGGTGTTGGGCAGGTAAGGAGATAAGGTGGGAGAGAGGGAAATGGGAATGAGAATGCTGAAGGTGGTGGGGGGACATTTACTGGAAGTTCGAGAAATCAATATTCATTCCATCAGGTTGGAGGTTACCCAGACGGAATATAAGGTGTTGTTCCTCCAACCTGAGTGTGGACTCATCACAATGGTAGAGGAAGCCAGGGATTCACACGTCGGAATGGGAATGGGAAGTAGAATTGGAATGGGTGGCCACCGGAAGATTCTGCTTTTGCTGGCAGATGGACCGTAGGTGCTTGGGACCGTAGGTCTCCCAATCTGTGGTGGGTTTCACTCTCTCACCTTGTCTCCTTGCTTGTCCACCACTTCCCTTTCTTCTATGGTCTTCTGCCCTCTCCTATCAGATTCCCGCTTCTCCAGCTTTTTATCTCTTCCACCTATCAACTACCCAGCTCTTTACTTCACCCCTCCCCCTCCCAATTTCACCTATCACCTACCACATTGTAGTTCTTCCTTGCCTCCTCCACCCCCCCCCCCAATTCTTGTTCTAACTTCTCATCTTTTCCAGTCCTGTTGAAGGATCTTGGCCTGAAACATTGACTGTTTACTCTTTTCCATAGATGTTGTTTGGCCTGCTGAGTTCCACCAACATTTTGTGTGTGTCGCTTAACCTTATGGTATTTACTTATCCTGCAAACAAGCCTTGAGGTTAATGACTTATTTCAGTTAAATGTTTTTTCAAGAATCTTTGTAGATCAGCACTGTCTTTAGTTTGCACACAATGGGGATGAGATATTAAAATGATTTTAATTATTTCGAAGTCCCTTTTGCATAAAATGAATGTGTGGTGTACCAAAACAAAAGTGCTTTAATACTAATATCACAAAAATCATCAGAAACACATCAGACACAATATACCAATTTACTGGGTGCTCTAGACAGGGGTGTCAAACTCATTTTAGGTCACGGGCCGGATTGGGCAAAATGCAGCTTCATGCGGGCCGGATCAGTCGGACGCGTGTGAACGCAGCTTTCATTGCCTCCATTTTTTCAGCCTGTTCTCATGTGTCTCAGTCTCTGCTATAACTACAAAGTGTTTCACTTCACAAATTCCGTTTCTTATGAAGAAGACTGCTGAGCAAGCATTATTTTTATGATTGGTATTAACTTACAATCATAGGCTTCATATCACCGGGCCATTAATAATTAAAATAATAGATCTATATAAAATGATCTCGCGGGCCGGATATGACGCGCGGATATCCGAATTTGACACCTATGCTCTAGCATAATCCCAAAGAAGGGTCTCAGCCCACAACGTCAATTTCCATACATGTTACCTGACTTGCTGAGTTCCTCCAGCATTTTGTGTGTATTTCTAAAGTACTGGATTGGTAATTTAGAGTCCAAAATCATGCAGCATTGAGACAGAACCAACATCCAACCAAATCAGATTTCCTAAACTCCTCCGGTCTCTTAAATATAAACAATCTCCCTCAAAAGATAATTGGCAGGACAGCTTTTTTGAACTGTGCTCCTAAACTATGGAATTCAATACTTAAAACTATAAGGGATGATGCTTTTAGACACCAGCTCAAAATCTGTTTATTTAACCTTGCTTTTAACTAACATCTTTTTGTCTTGTTTTTTCATGTTTATTTTTATTTTTTTTAATTTTATTTTTATGTTTGTACTTTTATCCCGTTGTAAAGCACTTTGAATTATATCATCTGTATGAAAATTGTTCTAGAATTGAGTTATAATAATAGTAATTATTATAAGTACTTGTTGACGATTAGGTACCATTAACACTAATTCTGTCTTATTTTCCCATTTTCCCACCCCCTCCCAGCCCTTCCAGATACTACATCTCTAATACTTTGAGAGCAATGTATAGCAGTGAATTAACCCATACATGCACATATCTTTGGGATGAGGTTGGAAGTTCAGGTAGCAAGAAGAAGAAAGTGCGAACTCCCCATAGACAGCAGTCCAGGTCAGGATCGAACATGGATTGCTGAATTCTGGGAGCTGGGAGCTCTAACAGATGTGCTGTCCCATCGAACTAAATATCCACAGTTAGAAGTACAAATGCCAGCATGGAAGCTGGGTCTTAATTCAGTTCAATGAATCTGGAACTAGTAATAGTATCCCAGCTGTATTGTTGCAAAATCCAGTCTCATTCTCTAGCACCCTTTGTGAAAGGGTGTTAGTGAATGACTTACCAGTGTCTCCTGACCCATGGAAGTGGTTGACTCTGGAATGGGCCACCCTTTTGTATCAGGAATACTGGGGACTGTAGCGGCAGCTAATCAAAGTTTGAAATTCAAAGTAAATTTATTACCACATACACTCCATGTCATCAGATACCACAGTGAGATTCATTTTCTTGTGGGCATACTCAATGCATAATAGGGTAATAGCCATAACAGAATCAGTGAAAGACTACACCAACTTGGGTGTTCAACCAGTTTGCAAAAGACAGCAAACTGCAACTACAAAAAAGGAAATATATATATATATTAATAAATAAATAAGCAATAAGTGCTGAGAACATGAGATGTAAAGTCCTTGAAAGTGAGTCTGTTGGTTGTGAGAGCATTTCGGTGATGCAGCAAGTGAAGTTGAGTGAAGTTGTCCCCTCTGGTTCAAGAGCCTGATGGTTGAGGGGTGATAACTGTTCCTGAGGAATCCAGAAGGAATTGGATGGCTCATCCCCTCCCCATCTTCAAAGGTCAATTAATGATGGGCAACACATGGAGTCATAGAAAAGTACAGCACAGAAACAGGCCCTTCAGTCCATCTAGTCTGTGCCAAACCAATTAAACTGCCTACTCCCATCGGCTTACACCTCGACCATAGCCCTCCATACCCCTACTATCTATTTGTCTATTCAAACTTCTCTTAAACATTGAAATCGAGCTCATATGCACCTCTTGCACTGGCAGCTGATTGCATACTCTCACAACCCTCTGAGTGAAGAAGTTTACCATGATCCTCTTAAACCTTTCACCCTTAACCCATGACCTCTAGTTGTAGTCCCACCCAACCTCTGGAAAAAGCCTGTTTGTGTTTACCCTATCTATAGACCTCATAATTTTGTATACCTCTATCAAATCTCCTCTCAGTCTGCTGCATTTCAAGGAATATAATCCTACCCTATTCAATCTTTTCTTATAATTCAGGTCCTCCAGTCCCAACATCCTTGTAAATTTTCTCTGTACTCTTTCGATCTTATTTACATTTTTTGTGTAGGTAGGTGACCAAAATGGTACACAACACTGCAAATTAGGCGTCACCAACATCTTGTACGACTTCAGCATAACATCCTATCTTTCCTGTACCCAGTACTTTGATTCATGAAGCCCAATGTGCCAAAAGCTTTCTTTATGACTCTTTGCTACCATTTTCAATGAATTATGTTGGACTTTATCCAATCCCTTCAATAAATATAAAATTCTAATGAGAAAAAAAATCAAACCAAAATATCAAATGTTCTTCCCGGTTGCTATTCCAGCACAGAATCCAAGAATCTGTTGATATGCACTCAGTGGCCATTTTATCAGATACAGGATTAGAATCCAGTGTGGTCTTCTGCTGCTCAATGTTTGATGTGTTGTCCATTCAGCAATGCCACCACAGTTGTAACAAATGGTTATTTGAGTTAATGTTGCCTTCCTGTCAGATTGAGTCAGACTGGTTATTCTCCTCTGACCTCTGTAATTAATAAAGCTTTTTTCACCCACAGAACTGCTGTTTACTGGATTTTTTAATCATTCTCTAAACTGTAGAGACTGTTGTGCGTGAAAATCCCAGGAGATTAGCAGTTTCTGAGATACTCAAACCACCCCATCTGGCACCAACAATCATTCCATGGTCAATGTCAATTAAATCACATTCCTTTCCCCATTCTGATGTTTGGTCTGAACAACTGAACCTCTTGATTGTGTCTGCATACTTTTATACATTGAGTTTCTGTCACGCGGTTGGCTGATTAGATATTTGCACTTATGAACAGATATGCAGGTGGACTTAATAAAGTGTATAAAGCAGTTTATTGAATGGCTCACCCCCACCTTCTCAAGGATAATGCTTGATGGGCAACACAGGTTGAACGTTATCCAAATCCCTTATATGAATATAAAGGAACTAATGGTAAAAAATTAACCCAAAATGTCAAATGTTCTTCCCAGTTGCTATTCCAGCACTCAGACTGAATCTTTTGTTGTAATTTCCTTCAGATTAGCAAGTTTCCATAAATGCTTTAAACGAGATAACTTTGTCTGCCACATGTGCATTGAAACATTGAAAAATACAGTGAAATGTGCTGTTTGCATCAACAACCAACACAGTCTGAGGACTGTTCTGATGGCAGCCCACAAGAGCTGCCACACTTCCAGTGCCAAATGGCCAAGCCCTTAACTTATAATCATGACCCATACACCTTTGGAATGTGGGCAGAAACCAGAGTACCCAGAAGTCCGTGCTGTCATGAGGGAAATGTACGAGCTCCTACAGACAGCGGAAGGCTGTGAGACCCTGCCTCGAGCTGTTTATTCTTTACTGTACTGTTTACTGTTTACCCGTGACAAACACTTCACATGCATGTATTTTATTAAATTATTTGTGGGTAATATTTAGTTTTGTGGACAGTGTTGTGGTTGTACTGTGGTCTGGAGTAATGTTGCTTTGTTTGATAGTATATATGTTCCGTCAGATGACAATAAACTTAAACTGAACTTGAACTTGAACCTCAATTAACTGCCCCCGTCAAAAGCTAGCTTGAAGGCAAGTTGATTTCTGTTATGATTAGGGTGCCATTGAAATAATCACGGGAACTTGAAGAAGAAGTTTCTATATGTTACTATGTAAGAAGGAGGAGGCGAAGAGGGTGTAATTTTTGGGGGGAAATGGCAGTCACTAGCTTAGCTGATGTTAATGGTGGGGGCGAGGAGAAAAAGCACGCAGAAGTTTGAGTTAAAATTCAAGTTCAAGTTTATTGTTACTCAACCATAGACATGTATACTGCCAATTGACACAATGTTCCTCTGGACCAAGATGCACAACACAGTGCATATAACTCATACACAACTCATAAAGTAATATTACCACAAATGTGAACTAATAATAAAATATAATCCAGATGTTTGACATTTTTTAACGTTATGACACAAGTTAAGAAGTAAACAGTATAACTTTACTAGTGTTTCATATGTGATAATACTCCAGTGAATTCTGTCGTTTTACGGCCTGGGGAAGAAGCTACTTCCCGTTCTAACAGTCCTTGCCCTAATGCTGAGGTACCTCCTGCTGATGGCAGAGGTCCAAAGAGATTGTGAGACAGATGGGAGGGATCGCTAAGGGCCCATGCAGGCTGCATTCCTGGTAAGTATCTCAGATGGGCGGAAGAGAGACGCCGATGATCCTCTCTGCAGTCCTTGCAATTCCTTTTAGAATCTTGTAGTCGGATGCCTTGCATTTCCTGTACCAGATGGTGATGCAGCTGGAAAGCTGGAAGCTGGTGGGTGGTGAGTGGTGACTTGCGATGTTCACAGCTCCTTGGAATGACTGCAACTCTAGAATAAGAGTTCTTTCTCCATATACAGTACTGGGCAGAAGTCTTAAGCACATATGCTGTATATAGCGAAGGTGCCCAAGTCTTTCCCACGGTGCTGAAGTAATTTTATGTATTGCTGCCACAAAAAAAAACAAATTGCATGACATAAGTGAGTGATGACAAATCTGATTCTGATATGGGTCTCTGTTGTGGACTGAGAGTGGGAAGGGGGACAGGGAGAGGGGAATCATGGTTGGGAAAAGGGGAAGAGAGAGGAGAGAGAGTGGGAAGCACCCGAGAGACAATTTGTAACAATCAATAAACCAATTGTTTGGGATCAAATGACCTTGCCTGGTGTCTCAGGACTGGGTGTGCTGCACCCACACAGCCCCACTTGTGGCAGCCTTTCTCAGCCACCCATCCCACACCGCGCCCGCAGCACCCCACCCTCACCATTCCCAACATCCTTTGCTCCCAACAGATTTACTAACTTGCTGTCCGCTCCCACTGACAAATACAGTACTGAGCAAAAATCTTAGGCACACTAACTACAGAACTGTACATATTCATGCCTAAGACTCTTACACAGTACTGTATATCAGCCATTGAAAAGGATCAGATTATCCGGTCTGATTTCTCTTGATAATTGCTTTATTGTTGTCTCCTGGAGCTGAATCATGGACACTTGAAAGCCCTGGGACAATACCACCAAAGAACCAAGGATTTTGAGGATCAGCCGGAAGGAAGGACATTAAACACCAGCGTACTGGGGGAAGCCGCCATGATAATGCAACATCAATGCCGATGGATAGGTCACATACCTAACTTGCGTCTCCCCAAACAGATCCTTTACTCCTTGTTGACGGCAGGTCAGTGAGCCCCTGGTGGGAGAAGGAGACACTTCAAAGAAGACATCAACATCAGCCTGAAGAAATTAAGCATTACATCTGAAAACTGGGAGGACGTCGAACTCGATCGGTGCACCTGGAGGAAATCTGTTCAAGAAGGAGCTGCTCTACATGAGAACAGCCTCTGATGTGCCACAGAGAACAAGCGACGGCTGCGAAAGGAGAGACTGAACAAAGCAAAGACCCAACCACCAGCCACAGCCGCCACTTCCTCTTGCCCACACTGCAGCAGAATATGTGGATCCCAGATTGGCCTCCACAGCCAGCTGAGGACCCACCAATAGACAACACCTTAGGAAAACATCATTCTGGACTCGAGTGATTCTGCTACTAAGTGGACTGGGATACAGGGCAAAGCTTTTTCATGCACGCATCCAGGCAGATTATTCTGTACGTAAGTACACTGAGGTGTTACAAAGGAAGAACAAAAACAGAATTCAGAATATAGGGTCACAGTTACGAAAGTGCAGTGCGGGTAGACACATACAATGTAAAGGCCACAAAGAAGTAGTTTGGGAGACCAAGAGTCCTTTACTTCTCCTCTATGTGGGAGAGCAGATTAGCCCAATGGTCCTCTGAGTCTAGATAAATAGAGAGTGACAAAAGATCAACAGATGAAAGACCTGCAGCGTATAAAACATCCTTTCTATGAGTTGGTTGCTTTATTACATACATTAGAAAAGTGACTACAAATGTACTCCATGGGTTGTGAGGGCTTCTGACATTGCTAAGGGCCTTCCAGAACTACAAGTCTTGTTCTTGGTCACGCACCAATATTCAACTCTCTTTTCCTGGTTCTGATCCCCTCTATTTACTCTGCACGGCGGTGTCTGACCTTCACCGTGGGGTCTTTTAGCGCTTTATTTGCAGAAATGACACACATTTCTCTTCGCTCCTTGGTTCCTGCTCCTGAATTGGAAATTCATCTGGAGCTTCTGAATCAGACACCTTCTTCCTCACGATAATTCATGGATTGTATTAATTAGCTATTTAGCTAGACTGAAAATGATTAACTGAGTGGAATCCAAACATTGATCGGCAAACTTGCTGAGGTGGATTATAAAATCAATAGCATTTTAAATGTATGTATTTGATTCATTTGATTATTATATTTTGTTTTTAAATAATTGATGTTTAACTGTGCAGTGCTGTCTGATGTTATTTGTTATGTGGAGTTACAAATCTAAATAAGCTCCTGGGATGATAAAATAAGACTCTAGAAAGTGGTGGCTGAACTAACAGAGTCTGTTTTTCTTGACTAAGTCAGCAGTTATGTACTGTGGGATTTAAAAAAAAACAAGACAAGAGGGAAAAATATTGTGTTATTTTGCTAACAGGTCCTGTGTTGCAGGAGACCAAAGCAGAACAGAGATTATCCAGGGGATAACCGTGAGCTACAAGACAGTAATTAAATCAGACATGTCAGAAGCTCCAGAACAAAGCTCCAGTGACAATAGCAGAAGGACACCTTAAAATTATCATTCCCCAAGTATGATGAATTGCAAGGAAACAGTGATGCTTGCCCCATTATTTATCTACTTTCAGTAACATGGTACTCTATTTTTAAGATCTGGTTCAATTTCAGAAGGGTGGCAGGGGAAGATATGTCCCGAATAAAGGAGGTGGAAGGCGCTCCTTCCCTCCTGTAGGTCATCTTGGGCAAGGTGTAGTACCTGCTCAGCAACCCCCCCCCCTCCCCCGACCCCCTGATCAGGGTCACGTGAATCCAAGGGAGCCGGCGGTGGATGGTCGTGTGAGCAGCCGGTGCAGATCACAAGTCCTGGTTAAGTGACCACTGTCACCAGGCAGACAATCTCTGAAGAGTATTGCTGAAATGCTGAGGTCACCCACCTGGAAAAGGCATTGCCCAAAAGAAGGCAATGGCAAACCTATTTTGTAGAGAAATTTGCCGAGAGCAGTCATGGTCTTGGAAAGACCGCGATCGCCCAAGTCATACGACATGACACATAATGAAGATGGTCCATAACAATGCAGAGTATAATGTATTAATGCTGTTATTTAGCAGAATATCTGTTTAATGATGCGATTGCTTTACACTGTCATGGCAGGGTTCAGTTACCATCGCTCTCTGAGGTGTTTGGGTGTTCTGCGTGTGAGTTTCCTCCTGGTGCTCCAGTTTCCTCCCATATTCCAAAGTCATACAGTTAAGGTTAGTAGGTTGAAAGTAGTGGGAATGCTGCGTTGGTCCAGAAGCAAGGTGATGCTTGCGTGCTGTTCCCATTACAATCCTCCATGTTTGAGTTGAGCAAATGACGTGCTTCACTGTATGTTTTAATATACTTTGCATGAGTCAAATAAGGCTAATCTTTATCTCTGGCTGCTTTCAGTAGCTGGAGAGATTGGAGTCAATGGGCCTACGTATAATAGGGTTGCGTGTGCAGGCTGGAACAAACCTCTTGTAGATGTCATGGCCGAGTAAGCTCACCAACATCTTTAATTCCTCAGGAAGCTAAAGACGCTTGGCATTGTCCTGGTTAACGATTTTTATCAATGTTCCATAGAAAGTATTCTACCAGGATTCATCACGGGCTGGTATGGCACCAGCTCTGTACGTGACCACAAAAAACTGCAGAGGGTTGTGGACATACCTCAGCACGCCATGGAAACCAGCCTCCCCTCTGTGAACCCTGTCGAATTTTTTTGCTGCCTCAGTAAAAGCAGCCAGCGTAGTCAAAGACCCCACCCTCTCCATTCAATCTTCTCCCCTCTCCCATCAGGCAGAACTTATGAGAGCCTGAAAGCTGTTACCACCAGGCTCAAGGACAGAATCTTCCCCACTGTTATAAGACTACTGAATGGCTCCCTAATACAAGATGGACTCCTGACTTCACATTCTCCCTCGTTATGATATTGCACATTATTGTCTACCTGCACTGCACTTTATTTTTAATTGTTACACTTTATTCTGCACTCTGTTATTGTTCTACTTCATTGCATTGTGTAGTGAATTGATCGGCATGAACAGTATGCAGGACAAACTTTTCACTGTATCTTAGTACATGTGACAGTAATAAGCCAATTCCATTTCTACCTAAGCTAATCTTTATAACCATATTACGATATAACAATTATAGCACGGAAACAGGCCATCTCGGCCCTTCTAGTCCGTGCTGAACGCTTACTCTCACCTAGTCCCATCGACCTGCACTCAGCCCATAACCCTCCATTCCTTTCCTGTCCATATCAATTTTTATTTTAAATGACAAAATCGAACCTGCTTCTACCACTTCTACAGGAAGCTCGTTCCACACAGCTACCACTCTCTGAGTAAAGAAGTTACCCCTAAACTTTTGCCCCCTAACTCTCAACTCGTCCTCTAGTTTGAATCTCCCCTACTCTCAATGGAAAAAGCCTATCCATGTCAACTCTATCTATCCCCCTCATAATTTTAAATACCTCTATCAAGTTCCCCCTCAACCTTCTACGCTCCAAAGAATAAAGACCTAACTTGTTCAACCTTTCTCTGTAACTTAGGTGCTGAAACCCAGCTTTGTCATGGAAACATAGAAAAAAAGGAACAGGGATACTCCATTCATTGCTAGAGCCTGCTCAAACATTTATCAAGATTATGGCTGACCACCGTTTTCCTAAGGGGAGATAATAACCTCCCACTCCAGCTTTACCATCTGTCAAAGTGGCTGGTTCCATTTCCCAGTGCGGGCGCTGGGGATTTCCAGCAATTATGTAACCACTACTAGACTCCTCACGGGGAGGGGGCTCCTGTTGTTGCTGTCAGAACTGACGAAGTATGGGTGTGATGGATGTGGAGGCTGCTGGGCTGAAAGTTGAATTCGCGAGGATGGGATTGAATTGACTTTATTTCTTACATCCTTCACATAAGCGGGGAGTACAAATCTTTACGTTGTGTCTCCATCTGAATGTGTAATGTGCAATTTATAGTAACGTACGTCATACATACTTGTACATACTTGTATAGTATGTACATCAGGACAATCAATATAACATAGAAATACAATTGTATCAGTCTGATGGCCTGGTGGAGGATTCTGCTGTAGAGCCTGTTGGTCCAGGCTGCGGTACCGTTTCCCGGACGGTAGCAGTTGGAATAGTTTGTGGTTGGGGTGACTCAGGTCCCCAATGATCCTTTGGGCCCTGTTTATGCACCTGTCGCAGTCTTGAATAGTGGGAAGTTCATATCCACAGATGTGCTGGTCTGTGACAACCAGCATAGACTCGATGGGTTGAATGGTCTGATTTTATATTTTAAGGAAATCAAAGAGGTGATTAAGAGCAACCTAACAGTCAAGTTGCAAATCGAGCACTTATCCATGAATCCAGCTGAGGTTGTAATTGGCTGGAATTCAAGCAGAAGATACTGCTTGTCCCATTAACACTGTTCAACTGTCTGTGCTGTGTTTGTATCAGGCTTAGCATACTGATGTGTGAAATAAACACAGCCTTGGGCCGCACCGTCTTTTTAGAATGAAGTGTTTTAAATGATGCCACTGCTCAGGTTATGTGGTTACATTCAAAGGGCAGGATCTCGGCAGCAAGCGATTTATCTGAAGTTGAAAAGTTATGCAGCCAAGGTTGTCTGTTTGAGTGTGTGGTTGTGGAAAATGGTGATCTAATCTCATAGAAATGTGTTGTCCCAGTGTTGCACGCAATGAAGATTAACATCTGGGGGTTTGCAAGTTTTCGTTTATTTCCTTCTTCCTTTCCTTTCAGAGGGGAAAATATCATAGATTTAGGGGTGGACAGAGATTGGGGGAGGGGAATAAAAGCTGAAGGGCAACTTTTTGGTCATTATATAGAACAACCTGAGGCAGGTCCATAAACAGCATTCAACAGGCTCTTGGACATGAACATGGATAGGAAAAGTATAGAAAGATGCACACAAAACACTGGACGAACGCAGTAGATCAGGAAGGCCAGATGTAGAGGGACGTCGGCCATACATGGGCAAATGGGACAAGCTTAAATGGGAATGTTGGTTTGTGTTGAGGAGATGAGCGGAAGAGCATTTTTCCAGGTTGTAGGACAATGACTCAAAGTGACCTCCAGCTCACCGTCTAGACTGTTCCTTAAAGTTTTCATTCCCTTTGTATCCAGAACTCTGCAGAGCCTAGCCTTGAGTAGGGACCATGACTCTGGGCTGAGGATTTGAGAGCTCCACTACCCCCTGAGTAAAGAAAACATTTTATTTTTGAGTGGGTCTCAGTTGGCCTTGAGACTGCAGCCCCATCTCCTCATCCTCCCTTCTGAGTCGTAACACCGTAAGATACTTGGTAGTGTGGAGAAGCAGAGGGATCTGGGGGTACATGTCCACAGATCCCTGAAAGTTGCCTCACATGTAGATCGGGTAGTTAAGAAAGCTTATGGGGAGTTAGCTTTCATAAGTTGAGGAAAAGAGTTTAACAGTTGTGATGAAATGATGCAGCTCCTAGTCCTAAGGGTCTCTGCCCAAAACGTCGACAATGTTTCTCCCTATAGATGCTGCCTGGCCTGCTGCATTCCACCAGCATTTTGTGTGTACAGCACTATAACACTCTGGTTAGGCCACACTTGGAGTACTGTGTCCAGTTCTGGTCGCCTCACTATAGGAAGGATGTGGAAGCATTAGAAAGGGTACAGAGGAGATTTACCAGTATGCTGCCTGGTTTAGAGAGTAAGGAGTATGATCAGAGATTAAGGGACCTAGTAGGGCTTTACTCTTTGGAGAGAAGGAGGATGAGAGGAGACGTGATAGAGGTGTACAAGATATTAAGAGGAATAGATAGAGTGGACAGCCGCGCCTCTTCCCCAGGGCACCACTGCTCAGTACAAGAGGACATGGCTTTAAGGTAAGGGGAATATTAGAGGAAGGTTTTTTACTCAGAGAGTGATTGGTGCGTGGAATGCACTGCCTGAGTCAGATACGCTAGTGAAGTTTAAGAGACTACTAGACAGGTATATGTTGGAATTTAAGGTGGGGGGTTATATGGGAGGCAGGGTTTGAGGGTCGGCACAACATTGTGGGCCGAAGGGCCTGTAATGTGCTGTACTATTCTATGTTTTATGTTCTTAAGATATAGGAGCAGAATTAGGCCATTTTGTGCATCTTCAGTCTAAAAAGATGCCCCTTTATTCTAAAGTTGTGTCCTCTGGTTTCAGACTCCTCCATCATAGGAAACATCCTCTCCACATCCACTCTATCAAGGCTTTTCATCATTCAATAGGTTTCAATAATTTCACTCCTCATTCTTCTGAATTCTAGTGAATACAGGCCCAGAGCCATCAAAAGCTCTTTATATGACAAACTATTCAATCCTGGAATCATTTTCATGAATATCCTTTCAATTTCTCCAGTTTCAGCACATCCTTTCTAATATAAGAGGCCCAAAATTGCTTACAATACTCCAAGAGAGGCCTCACCATTGCTTTATAAAATCTCAACATTACATCCTTGCTTTTATATTCTAGTCCTCTTGAAATGAATACTAATATAGCATTTTCCTTCCTCCTATTGACTCAACTTGCAAATGAACCTTTAGGAAATCCTACACAGGGACTCCCAAGTCCCTTTGCACCTCAGTTTTTATATTTTCTCTCCATTTAAAAAATAGTCAGCCCTTTCATTTCTTCTACTAAAGCGTATGAACATACACTTCCCGCCATTGTATTCCATCTGCCATTTCTTTGCCCATTCTCCTAATCTGCCAAAGTCCCTCTGTAATTCACTACTTCTTCAAAACTGCCTGCCCCTCTACCTATCTTCATACCATCTGCAAACTTTGCAACAAAGCCATCAATTCGATCGTCCAAATCATTGACATATGACATAAAAACAATTGGTTCCAACAAAGACCCCTGTGGAACATCACAGTCACCAGCAGCCAGTCAGAAAGGCTCCCTTTATTCCCAGTCTTTGACTCCTGCCAATCAGCCATTATTTTATCCATGTTAGAATCTTCCCTGTAAAACCATGGCTTGTAACTTGTTTTGTAGTCTCATGTTTGGCACCTTGTCAAAGGCCTTCTGAAAATCCAAGTACACAACATCAACCGATTCTCCTTTGTCTACCCTGCTTGTTATTTCTTCACAGAATTCCAACAGGTTTGTCAGGCAAGATTTCCCCTTGAAGATACCACGCTGACTGCGGCAGATTTTATCATGTACCTTCAAGTACTCTGAGACGTCATCGTTAATAATCGATTCCAATTGAGGTCAGACTAACTGGCCTATAGTTTCCTTTCTTCTGCCTCTCCTCTTCTTGAAGAGTGGAGTGACAGTTGGATTCGTCAAGTCTTCCAGAAACTTTCCAGGATCTAGTGATTCTTTAAAGATCATTACTAATCATCCACAATCTCTTCAGTCACCCCTTTCAGAAACATATGGTCCAGGTGACTTACCCACCTGTAGACTTTTCAGTTTCCCAAGAACCTTCTGTCTAGTAATAGTAACTTCACACACTTCATGCCCCCCGACACCTGGAACTTCCACCTTACTGCTAGTGTCTTCCACAGTGAAGACTGATGTAAAATACTTACCTGATTTTCCCAATCTACCTGCATATAGAAATCCCCCATTACTGTTGTAACATTGCTGTTTTGGCATGCATATTCTACCCCCCTTTGTTATTTGTAGATCACATCCTTACTGAAGTTTGGGGGTCTGTATTCAATTCCCATCAGCCTTTTACCCTTGCATTTCCTTTGCTCTATCCACAATGGTTCAACATCTTTCACCGCTACGACACCTCTTTCTAAAGATTTGATTTCTTTTTTTACCAACAGAGCAACACTGCCCCCTCTGCCTTCCTACCTGCCCTTTTGTTACAATGTGTGTCCTCGGACATTAAGCTCCCAGCTATAATCTTCTTTCAGCCATGATTCGGTGATGCCTAAAACATCATACATGCTCATCTGTTACAAGAGTTACAGTATATTATTCAGTATACTGTGTGATTCAAATACACCCTATCCTTGTTATATGTGAGGGATACATACGTTCCTTGCAGTCGGCGCATAGTATGGGAAACACACAATGTGAATAATTAATGGAGAAAAAAGGAATGCATTCTGGAGGGCTTCCTAAATTTTTTTTATCTGTAATTTATTCACATTTTCATACCAATGCAACACAAAGGCAGTACCAGAAGGCAACATTCGTATTATATTTCATCAATTTAAGGTGATATTCAATGTAATAAATCATAGAAAGTTAACACATTGGAACACATAAGCAGAGTCAACCTATCCTTTGCTGCCTTGAAACCTGATGCAATCTTTTCATCCTTACTTATGTAAATGAATTTCAGCATACATTTCCAATAAAGCCCGGTCTCGTCTGCATTAAACACTTGCTTTGGTGTGATGCCTAACTCAGCTATCATAGCCCGCAACTGCACAGAGTAGTGTTCAGCAGCTTCGTGGTCAGCACTAGCTTGCTCACCACGCACAGCTAAGCTGTGAAGCCTGTGACAATTAACAAACTTAGAAAACCATCCCCTACTTGCATTAAAGCAAAAATATCACTTGACACTTCCTCACTAGCCTCTGAACAAAGGCAACCATAAATTTCCGAAGCTTTCACATGAAGATGATCGGAACTAAGTGTTGTCTTTTCCTTTGTATCATGCTCAGTGTACAAACTCAACATTTTCTCCATTTTTGTCATAATCGGGTTACGCACTTTGGTAACAATCTTTGAAGACACCTGTGATGAATCAATCACTGCACTTCTTATTTTCTCAGCATTTTTTTAAATGTTTCTGATCGTGGACTCACCCAGGCCGAAGTAGCATCCCAGAGCTGTGTTACCGTCACCTGACGCCACCCTGTTTATAATTTCCAACATTTTTTCAAGTGTTAAGGTGGTTCTCTGCTGCTTGGCTGATGGCCCAGGACTTGACACAGGACACTTAGGAGGCATAGTTAAATCAAGTCAAGTCAAGTCAAGTCATTTTTATTGTCATTTTGACCCTAACTGCTGGTATAGTACATAGTAAAAATGAGACAACGTTTTTCAGGACCATGGTGTTACATGACACAGTACAAAAAACTAGACTGAACTATGTAATAATAAAAAAACAACACAGAGAAAGCTACACTAGAGCACTGTAGATAATTACAACAGAAGTTTAAGAGCACAAGATTGCACATCCACACACTGCCAAAACCAATGTGTGACTGGCAGGAGTGAGACTGTGAGGCGCGCGCACGTGACTTGTATTGGCGGGAAAGCGGTGCTTCTTGTCCCAACAGCCTCGCATAGCTGTGAGTTTTGGACGCTTATAAGGAGAAGTTGGTAAAAATAGGTATAACGCATATCTGTGAATCCACATTGTCTGAAGACGCATATAATGAGGATAGGGTGTGTAACATCTCCAGTCCTGTATTCACCCTTTTCGATTTTGCCCGCCTTTTACATTGCAACTCATCCTGTTGACTGCAAATTTCCCTATCAACAGCCTCTCCATTACCTATTTGTAAACCTCATTACCTCATCTTCAGCACCATTATCTGCCTTTCCTACAATACAATAGACAGTAGGTGCAGGAGTAGGCCATTCGGCCCTTCTAGCCAGCACCGCCATTCACTGTGATCATGGCTGATCATACACAATCAGTACCCTGTTCCTGCCCTCTCCCCATATCCCTTGACCCCGCTATCTATAAGAGCTCTATCTAACTCTCTCTTGAATGCATCCAGAGACTTGGCCTCCACTGCCTTCTGGGGCAGAGCATTCCACATATCCACCGCTCTCTGGGTGAAAAAATTTTTCTGCATCTCTGTTCTAAATGGCCAACCCCTTATTCTTAAACTGTGGCCTCTAGTTCTGGACTCACCCATCAGCGGGAACATGCTTCCTGCCTCCAGTGTGTCCAATCCCTTAATAATCTTATATGTTCCAATCAGATCCCCTCTCATCCTTCTAAATTCCAGTGTATACAAGCCCAGTTGCTCCAATCTTTCAACATATGACAGTCCTGCCATTCCGGGAATTAACCTTGTGAACCTACGCTGCACTTCCTCAATAGCAAGAATGTCCTTCCTCAAATTTGGAGACCAAAACTGCACACAATACTCCAGGTGGGGTCTCACCAGGGCCCTGTACAGCTGCAGAAGGACCTCTTTACTCCTATACTCAATTCCTCTTGTTATAAAGGCCAGCATGCCATTAGTTTTCTTCACCGCCTGCTGTACCTGCATGCTTGCTTTCATCGACTGATGTACAAGAACACCTAGATCTCATTGTACTTCCCCTTTTCCTAACTTGTCTCCATTTAGATAGTAATCTGCCTTCTTTTTCTTGCCATCAAACTGGATAACCTCACATTTATCCACATTAAACTGCATCTGCCATACATTTGCCCACTCAGCCAACCTGTCCAAGTCACCCTGCATTCTCATAACATCCTCCTGACATTTCACACTGCCACCCAGCTTTGTGTCATCAGCAAATTTGCTAATGTTACTTTTAATCCCTTCATCTAAGTCATTAATGTATATTGTAAACAGCTGCGGTCCCAGCACCGAACCTTGCGGTACCCCACTGGTCACAGCCTGCCATTCCGAAAGGGACCCGTTAATCACTACTCTTTGTTTCCTGTCAGCCAGCCAATTTTCAATCCATGTCAGTACTCTGCCCTCAATACCATGTGCCCTAATTTTGCCCACTAATCTCCTATGTGGGACTTTATCAAAAGCTTTCTGGAAGTCCAGGTACACTACATCCACTGCAGTACTTGTATTGAAATGTATTCAGCTCAGGACGTTAGTCGCACCATGCTCAGTCTTTTGATTCCTAAATTTGTCTGAGGTCTCACCAACATCTGCCTCCACAACCTCTCCACTAACTGTTCTGGCACTCTGAGTCCCAACCCCCTGCAAAATGTTACAGGACCCCCCCCCACCACACTAACTCTTTAACCACATATTAAACTATATAATCTTCCTATTTCTGGCCTCACCAGCACGTGGCACAGGTAGAAATCCTCAGATGACAACCCAGGAGGTCCTGCCCTTTCACATAGCACCCAACTCCCTGAACTCCATGTGCAGAACCTCATCACTCGTCCAACCCGGGTCATTGGTAACTACATAGACCACGACTTCTGGCTGTAACCCCTCCCACTTGAGAATGCTGAGGTCTCAGTCTGAGATATTCTGGAACCCGGGAGGCAACATACCATCTGGGAATCTCGTTCTTGCCCACAGAACCTCCTGTCCATTCCTCTAGTTAATGTATACCCTATCATCACAGCGTGCCTGTTCTTCCCCCTTCCCTTCTGAGTTGCAGGGCTAGGTTCAATGCCAGTTACTCAATGACTGTGACTCCCTGTGAGGTCAACCCTCTGACCGTATCCAAAGTGATTTACCTGTTGCAGCTGGATGCACTTCTCACTGTTGTAGTCATCAGGGACGCTGGAGGTCTCCCTGCCTTCCCACATCCCGCAAGAGGAGCATCTCACTATCCTGCCTGACATCTCCACAGTCCTGGCTGACCAAATATAAAGAAAAACATTAACTTAGTGCTTTCCTTTTCTTTTGTTTTCTCCTACTGAAGCCTCTCTTCACTGAAACCTCAATAAGCTCCTCGGGCAGTGGACCTGAGTGAAATCCCCCTCTCAAAACTTCCAACGTCCAGATTGGTCGCTGGTCAAAGCTCTTTTTGTATCCTTCCGCATATCTTGTTCTGGGTTCCCCTTAGCATTTCAGCATCTGCAGCGTTATTATAGCACCAGCATCCCAGGTTCAATTCCAGCTGTTGTCTATAAGGAGTGTGTTCGTTCTCACTGAGACTGCATGGATTTCCTCTGAGTGCTCAGGTTTCCTCCTACAGTCCAAAGACGTTAATAGGTCGCATGAGTGTAGGCTTTTTGGGCCAGAAAAGTTTGTTACCGTGCTGTATCCTAAACTTAAAAAAAAACTTATAATGCTTAACGCATCATTGTATCTTATTCCATTATTCTTCAGAGAAGATAAAGCAGGTGACTGTCAGTAACACCTAGTGAAAGGGGTAGCAGGAGGATGAAAGAGAAGCTGATGGCTAAGTGAGAGAGAGTGAGTACCAGGAGTAAGTGGGGCAGTGGGATAGGTGGGAGTGCTTACAGTGTTTTCGTGCTCAGGAATCATGAACGTAGAGAATAAAAAGAATTAAACGGGAACTCCCACAGCACGGGTTCTGTAAGGCTGTCATACCTGGGGAGTAGTGGGGATAAGCCCCCACTACCTATTAAATGTTCCCAGTGGAGTGCATCTCAAGTAGCCTCTGACAGCCAAGTCCAACTCCTGGCCTTCATATGTGACTTAGCTGCTATGCTTTGTGGAATCATTGCTGCTGACAGAAGGGGCAAAGGAGGGTTACTGGTGCCTTAAGACCAGTCACTTCAGGTAGTTGGGGCTTGTCGGCCATGGAGGAGGAAAGCTGATCTCAAACCACCGACGCCTTGTGGCTGTACCCACTCAGGGAGAGGGCTGCGGGAGTAAACCATGAAGGAATAATCTGGAGCTAGAGTCCCTAAGGCAGTGATACATTGAGTTCAATGCTGACTGGCAGCTCCTGCGACACCGCTGGTTCAAAGCTGTATCAGTCACTGCATTCCTTTGGGTTGATGAGCTGTGTGGGGAAGGTATCCCGCTGCCTGGGCAACAGCTTACTGTCCGTATCGTACTGCCTTGGCTTGGCAGTCAGCTGGGGCTCAGCCTCTGGGGTTGACCTTGACCAACAGAGGGCCTCACAGGCATCAGCTGCAAAGCTGCATGAACGACGGAAAGGATTTAGCCTGATAGGATTGTTCTGCTGGGAGTTTGCATGCATCTGAACAAGAATTGGTTTATTACTGTCACACGTCACAAGTTACAGTGAAACGATTGACCTAGAGTCATAGAACACTACAGCATAGAAACAAGCCCTTCTGCCCATCTAGTCTGTGACAAACTATTAATCTGTCTAGTCCCATCGACCTGCACCCAGACCATAGTCCTCCATATCCCTCCCATCCAGGTACTTACCCAATATTTTCTTAAACATTGTAATCAAACCTACAACCAGCTCTTCCACGGCAGCTTGTTCCAAACTCTCACCACTTTCTGAGTGAAGAAATTCCCCCCCCCCACATGTTCCCCTTTAATATTTCACCTTTCACCATTGACCCATGACCCCTAGTTCTAGTCTCACCCAACCTCAGTGGAAAAATCCTGCTTGTATATACCCTTTCTATACCCCTCATAGTTTTGTAGACCTCTATCAAATCTCTCATCCTCTTACACTCCAGGGAATAAAGTCTTAACTTAGTCAATGTTCCCAATTGCTCAAGTCCTCAAGTCCTGCAGCATCCTTGTAAACTTTCTCTGGACTCTTTCAATCATATTGATAACTTTCCTGTCAGTAGGTGACCAGAACTACACACAGTACTCCGAATTAGGCCTCAACAACATCTTTTACAACTTCAACATAACATCCCAACTCCGCCAGACTTGCTTACTCTTTGTACACATCAGATCATTAAACATGCACTGAGGTAGAGCAAGGTAAAACAATAGCACAATGCAAAATAACAGCTTACAAGTATAAATGGGACAAATGGCCTCTTTCTCTGTCATAATAATAACATTCTGGAAAGCAGTCGTGTGCAAAAGGGAACTGTGGCATTCTTAATCTTTGGATTTCATGGGGTTCTCCCTCCCAGTACTGATGGTGCTTATCTATGTTATACAGGCAAGATGGGATGAATTTCAGCGTTAGTGTTAAGATATAAGTATACACTCTGCGGCCACTTTATTAGATACAGGAGTGGAACCCAGTGTGGTCTTCTCTACTGTGGCCCAACCTCTTCAAGATTTAACATGTGTGTTCAGAGATGTTATTATCACACACTGAATGCCTGTTTTTTTTTATTTTGTTGTTCACACCATTCTCTGTAAACTCTGGAGACTGTTATGTGTGAAAATCCCAGGAGATCAGCAATTTTTGAGCTACTCAAACCACCCCATCTGGCACCAACAACCACTGTGGTCAAAGTCACTTAGGTCACATCTCTTCCCCATTCTGATGTTTGGCCTGAACAACAACTGAACCTATTGACCAGTCTGCATGCTTTTATACATTGAGATGCTGCCACGATTGGCTGATTAGATATTTGCATTAACGAGCAGGTGTACAGGTGACCCTAATAAAGTGGCCACTAAGTGCACTTGCAACACAAAAACTTTATTATAAGAAAGGTAAAAGGTTGAAGAGTATTGGTTGATAAAGGCACCGTATTAATGCCAGCCATAAACACAAAAGGTTCTGCAAATACTGGAAATCCAGAGTAACACACACAAAATGCTGGAGGAACTCAGAAGATCAGGCAGCATCTATGGAAGGGAAGAAACAGTTGATGAGACTCTGAGATTCTGCATCCGTGCTGGAATGTATGGCTTCTTCCCCCTTCACCCTGCCCTGAAATGTCAACTGTTTATTCATTTCCATAGATGTTGCCCGTCCTGCTCAGTTCCTCCAGATTTTATTTGTTGTTTTAGAGCATTGCAAGTTATATCTTTGAAATAAAAATGCCCTTCTTTATTTTTACCTCCTGGTTTTTGTGTGATTGTGTTTTCCCGACAAGTTTATAGTCCCTGTTATTTGTCTAAAACAAAGCTAACTTTATAAAATAAAGTATTTTACTTCATAAATGGATTAACAAAAGGATAATTAAATGTGCCGACTTGGAACAAGGGAACTGCTTCTCATTCCCTGATGTAATTTGGGTCTTAATTAAAACTCGTCTACTTTGCCACTCACTGTATACAATGTCTTCAACGGATTAAGCCCATGAGGAAAGAGGTTTAGGAATGGCTTTGTCAACTGGGCTTGTTCAGATAACAGGATAAGACCATCAATCCAACAGCCTTTCAACCGCTGAGTGCAGAATTGGCAAGGGCCATGCTTATGAATTGAGGGATGGTGGGGACATATTGTAGCCATACTTATCTCTCGCTGAACACGGTGACAGGCCTGGTCTCTGAGTAAGAGAAGGAAGCTCACACGTTTCTGCTGCAGCCAGATGCAGCAACCCATACGTGCACAGTAAGATCACACAAATAGCGTTGAGACTAAGGAGCAGCTAATCTGATTCTGCTGGGACTTTCCGGCCAAGTTATTGTGTATGTTTAAAGTGGAGGTTGACTGGGTGTCAAAAGTTACTGGAAATGGCAGGAGAATGGAGTTAAGAGGAATAATAAATCTGCCATGATTGAATGGCAGAGCAGACTCGATGGGATGAATGGCCTAATTCTACCCCTTTTGGTCTTGTGATTGGTGAAAGCAGAAAAAAGTGTCATGGGATGGTTGCAACTTCCATAACTGAGGGCGACTGACTTGTAGCCAGGAGAGGTTATTAAAGGGTTAAGGAGAATCAATCTAACTGGGGGGCCAAACATCAACCAAATCCAATAAAACACGCTATTTTGTGGAAGTGAAGTTGCACAAGCCTATGTTATAACATTGCACATCATTCTGGCGAAGGGCTGAATGGCTTTGTTGCACCAGCCTTTTGCCTGAACTAAATGTGAAATGTAACTTAGGCCCATGGAACTTTTGCTTTGCTGTGGTTTCTGGGATCTTGTTATGCAGAAATCTGTGCCCTTTCCCCATAACTCTCAATTCCTCAATCTTCTAAATATTTGCTATCTTCACCTTTAATACGTTTAGTGGTCACTTTATTAGGTACATCTGTACTCCTGCTCACTAATATAACTATATAATGGATTCCACAGATTCACCACATTTCCTCTTCTCTGTTTGAAGTGGATGTCCCTCTACTCTGAGGCTGTGCCCTCTGGTTGTAGACTCCCCCACTATAAGAAGCATCCTCTCCACGTCCACGAAGCCTTCAGGCCTTTCAATGGTCATTAGGTTTCAATGAGATTCCCCCTTCATTCTTCTAAACTCTAGCAAGTACAGACCCACAGCCATCAAATGCCCCTCCTTTGTTAACCCTTTCGTTACTGGGATCATTCTCTAAACCTCCTCTGGGCCCTCTCCAATGTCAGCATATCTTTTCTTCGATAAAGGGCCCAAAACTGCTCACAATATTCCAAGTGCGGTCTGATCAATGCCTTCTAAAGCCTCAGTGTTACATCCTTACGTTTGTATCCTACTCCTCTAGAAATTAAGGCTAACATTGCATTTGCCTTCCCTACCACTGACTCGACCTGCAAGTTAACCTTCAGGGATTCCTACACAAATCCCTTTACAGCTCTAATTTTCTTTCCTTTTAAAAAATAGTCCATGCATTTATTCCTTCTACAATATGGACATGCAGTTCCCTACACTATATTCCATCTGTCACTTCTTTGTCCATTCTTGCAAACTGTCTTAAGTCCTTCTGCAGACACCATGCTTCCTAAACATGACCTGCCCCTCCACCTATCTTCATATCATCTGCAAACTTGACCACAAAGCTATCAATTTATTCATCCAAATCACTGACATATAACGTGAAAGGAAGTGGTCCCAACACCAACCCTTGTGGCACACTACTAGTCATCAGCATCCAACCAGAAAAGACCCCCTTTATTCCGACTCTTTGCCTGCAGCCAGACAGCCAATCTTCTATCCATGTTAGTATCTTTTCTGTAATACCATGGGCTCTTATCTTGTTAAATAGCCTCAGGTATGGCATCTTGTCAATGGCCTTCTGATAATCCGAATAAATAACATCCACTGACTCTCATTTGTCTATCCTGCTTGTTACTTCCTCAAAGAATTCCAACAGATTTGTCAGGTAAGATTTTCCCTTAAGGAAACCACGTTGACTTAGTTCTATTTTATCATGTGCCTCCAAGTACCCAGAAACCTCATCCTTAATAATTCACTCCAACATCTTCCCAACCACTGAAGTCAGGCTAACTGGCCTATAATTTCCTTTCTTCCAACCTCCCTCCCTTTTTAAAGAGTGGAGTGACCTTTGCAATGTTCCAGTCCTCCAGATCCATTCCAGAACCTAGTGATTCTCAGAAGATCATTACTAATGCCTCCACAATCTCTTCAGCTACCTCTTAGAGTGTAGTCTGTCTGATCCAAGTGACTTATTTACCTTCAGACTTCCCAGCTCCCCAAGCACCTTCTCCTTAGTCATAGCAACTACACTCACTTCTGCCCTCTGATACTCTGACATTTCTGGCATACTGATGATGTCTTCCACAGTGAACTCTGACACAAAATAGGTTCCCCCGCCATTTCTTTGTCCCCCATTACTAGCTCTCCTGTGTCATTTTTCCAGTAGTCCAATATCCACACTCATCTCTTTTTTACTCCTTATATATCCAAAACATATTTCTGTATCTTCTTTTATATTATTGAATATTTTACCTTCATATTTCTTCTTTTCTCTCTTTATGGCCTTTTAGTTGCCTTGTGTTGCTTTTTAAAAGCTTCCTAATCGTCTAACTTCCCATTAATTTTACTCTGTTTTATGGCCTCCCTTTTGCTTAAATAGCACAGACTAGCCCTTTGGCCGAATTGCCCTTGCTAACACAGATGTCTATTCGAACTAGTGCCATTTGCCTGCATTTGGCCCGTGTCCCTCTAAACCTTTCCTATCCATTTACCAGTCTAAATGACTCTTAACTGCTGTAATTATACCCACCTTTACATCTTCCACTGGCAGTTCGTTGAATTTATCTTTCATCCTCTGTATGGAAACAGGTCCCTTTTATTTCAAGTGACCAGATCTCACCACCTTTTAAGGGCAGATAATTCCAGAGCTTGAAAGCATGTACCAGCAATCTCAAGGACAGCTTCTACCCTACTGCTTTCACACTCCTGAATGGACTTCTTGAACAATAAGATGGATTCTTGACCTCACAATCTACCTCGTTATGATCTTGCACTTTTCCTGCACTGCACCTTCTCTGTCACTTTCACACTTAATTCTACAGTTATTGTTCTCCCTTTTTCCTACGTCAACGCATTATGTAATGATCTGAGCAACACACACAAAATGCTGGAAGAACTCAGCAGGCCAGGCAGCCTCTATGGAAAAGAGTGCAGTTGATGTTTCGGGCCGAAATGTCCCAATTTTCTGTTGTTTGTGAAACCATATAACCATATTACAATTATAGCACAGAAACAGGCCATCTCACCCTTCTAGTCCATGCCAAGCACTTACTCTCACCTAGTCCCACTGATCTGCACTCAGCCCATAACCCTCCATTCCTTTTCTGTCCATATATCTATCCAAATTTTTTTTAAATGACAATATCGAACCTGCCACTACCACTTCTACGGGATGCTCGCTCCACACAGCTACCACCCTCTGAGTAAAGAATTTCCCCCTCCGTGTTACCCCTAAACTTTTGCCCCATAACTCTCAACTCATGTCCTCTTGTTTGAATCTCCCCTACTCTCAATGGAAAAAGCCTATCCACGTCAACTCTATCTATCCCCCTCATAATTTTGAATACCTCTATCAAGTCCCCCCTCAACCTTCTACACTCTAAAGAATGAAGACCTAACTTGTTCAATCTTTCTCTGTAATTTAGGTGTGATGATCTGATCTGTATGAACAATATGCAAGAGAAGCTTTTGCCTGTATCCTGGTACATGTGACAATAATAAACCAATAGCAATAACAAAGATTTACTAACACAAGAGATTCTGCAGATGCTGGAAATCTTGAGCAATGCACAGGAAGTGCTGGAGGCACTCAGCAAGTCAGGCAACATCTATGGAAGGGAGTAAGCAGTTAACATTTTGTACCGACGAGGGGTCTTGGCCCGAAATATCGGCTGTTTATTCCCCTCCTTGGATGCTGCCTGGCTTGCTGAGTTCCTCCAGCACTTTATGTGTCATTCAGATTACATTTGTTCTGCCTGACTTGTGAGGAGTATTTTCAAAGGCACTTCCTTTACTTTTGAAGCTGAGACTGATAGCAATTGATGTCAGGACACAAATTTGTCTGTAGGAATATATATTGGAGCTGACATGAATCGAAATTCATTGCAGAATATTTAACATGCATTACTGGTGTTGACTAGCGCGCAAACCTAGCTGGTGGTTGGTTTAAATCCTGTTGCAGAGATTTGAATGCAGAATTTAGGCTGGTTCTCCAGCACTGCACTGATGGAATGCTGTTGTGCTGGCTGATTTTCCATTGCATGGACGAGGCAGTAAACCAGATCTTAATTTCTTCACGGGTTTTGCAGCCTCAATAGTATGGAAACAGGCCCTTCAGTCCAGCTGGTCCCTGCCAACCATGATGTCCAGCTAAGACAGTTCCGTTTGCCTGCATTGGCTTCTGATGAAGGACAATCCACTTCACTGTACATTTTCGATGTACATCTGATAAGTAAACCTGAACCATAAAAATTTGAATCATTTATTTGCGTTTAAAGGTTCAAAAATCCAGCAGTTTTGTAACATCGCAACGACTGTGCATCCATGAAAGTCATGGCAAAAACACGCAGCACGCAAGAGAGTTCCTAGAAGCGTGGTTTTCCCCAAATAATTCTGTAAGCAAAAACATAGACCTTGATCCGATTCAAGAGTCGATGCGGGAAAAATTCATGACCACAACGCACAAAGGTCACAACACTGCCAATCAGTGATGAGATTTCCTCCCCACATCACAATGGAATTTCGGAAGTAGTGTCCCAATCAGCTGATAGATAAGTATATAAAGGCCAAGCTTTCTGAGGATGCACCACCATCAACAGAGCATTGATGATGTCTCCTCGCATGGTGATGAAACGTTTGCAAGTAAATTGCCAAAATCGGAGAACTCAACCCAGCCATCAACCACCCGAGCTACACATCTTTCAGGTTACTTCTAATCACAACATCTGTTTATACCAGGGGTTCCCGACCTTTTTAGTGCCATGGGCCTTTACCATTAACCATAGACCTGAGGTTGGGAAACCCGGGTTCAAAGGTTTCAGGACACTAGTTCTTACTCTATCAAGAGGACATAAACTAGAAGGAAAATTGGACTCTTTAAATAAAGTCATCAATTCAATGCCATTATGCTGTTAGTGAAGTTCTGTCCAAGGGTCTCGACCTGAAACATTGACATTTCATTCCTCTCCAGCGCCTTCAGAATCTCTTGCGTTCTTATCTCTCTCTTCCTTTCTTATCCACGTACCAGCCCAGGTGCCTCTTAAGTGTTATTATTGCCCCTACCTCTACTGCTTCCTCTAGCAGTTCAGGTGGGTGAAAGAAATCCCATTGTACACTTTAAATAAGATTTAAGGTTCATTTAGTATCAGAGAATGTATACACTATACAACCTGAAATTCATACTCTTCACAGACATCCACGAAACAAGAGACCCCAAAGAATGAATAATAGAAGAATAGCCAAGTTCAGAATCAGGTTTACTATCATTGCATAACGTAACATGAAGCTTGTTCATTTGTGGCAGAAGTATGTTACAAGGACATAAACTTAACCATAAATTTCATAAATAAATATATAGGATAAAATAAAAGAATAGTTAGGTGGCGTTCATGGACTGATGGTGGAGGGGAAGAAGCTGTTGTTAAAACATTGAGAGTGAGCTCTCAGGCTTCATCACTGATGGTAGTAATGAAAAGAGGGCACGTTCTTGAGAAGGCGCAAATTTGTGCCACTCTTTCTCAGAGGCTTCCCTCAATCTTCTCCCAAGTTCACTTACAGTATGTGGATGAACTTGTACATTGGGGGATCTTGCTGTGTCCTGATGGTGTTTGCTCTTCCTACATTGTGACTGTGGTTATAAACTACTTTGGGTGTTACTGAGAGTGTGAGAAGTTCCATGTCAGTTTTGTTTAAATTGTTTCATCTTGTTCTTTTTATAAAGGTTGCCTTTGAAATGTTAAAAGTGCTGATGGTGCATATTTATTAAAGCAGCTAAAAATAGTTTTAAGCAGAGCTGGTAAAGAATGCTAAAGAGGTGCACCAGGTCTCCATGCACAAGTGACCAGAAATCTGAACTAGTTTACATTAGCAGGCCTGCTCCTTCCTCCTCTGAGCACACTTACATGGAGTGTTTCCACAAGAAAGCAGCATCCATTATCAATGACCCCCACCATCTGGACCAGGTCCTCTTCTTGCTGCTGTTATCAGGCAGAAGGTACAGGATCCTCAATTCCATTCCATCAGGTTCAGGAACAGTTATTAACCTACACCTGAGCCAATGTGGAGAATATTTCTCATTGCTACCCTGAACTGACCCGGGTTCAATTCCTTCTGCTGCCTGTAAGGAGTTTGTACATTCTCCCCGTGATCGCGTGGGTTTCCTCCCACATTCCAAGGAGGTGTGGTGGGGGGATGCTCCCAGCACAGTCCTTGCTGATTTTATTTGACACAAACGATGTATCGCACTGAACGTTTCCACGTAGCTGTGATAAATAAATCTGAGTCAACCATGAGCTACTACATCATGGACCATGAGCTACTACAAAAAAATTTTTGGAGTAGTGACAAAATCCTACAGGCAAATTTGAAGGAGTCCAGAAAGAGATTAAGAAGGAGACCTCAAAGGTCACAAGAAACATGGCAGATGGGCAGACAGTGCAACAAATGCAAAGCTGTTTTATAGCTACATGTAGAGCAAAGCATTAACTGAGAGAAGGGGCCCTGTTAGAAAATAAAAAGTAATTTGTTATGGTGCTACAGCACAGAAACAGGCCCTGTGGCCCTTTCAGACCACAGCGAAATGTTATTTTGCCAAGTTCTGTCTGGACCTTCACCCTCCACACCCCATGTACATCCATGTACCTATCCAAACTTCACTTGAAAATTGTAATCGAACTTCCATCCTCTATTTCCACTGGCGGCCTGTTCCACATTTGCACCATCCTCTGAGGTAAGAAGTTCCCCCTCAGATTCCCCTTAAATATTTCACATTTCTTCCTTAACCTATGACGTCTAGTTCTAATCTCACCCAACCTGAGTGGAAAATGCCTGCCTGTATTAAACCTATCTATATCCCTTATAATTTTGTATACCCTTATCAAAATTCTCGTCATTCTCCTGTGCTCCAGGGAATAAAGTCCTAACCTATTCAGCCTTTCCCTCAAGTTCTCAAGTCCCAGCAATATCCTTGTAAATTTTCTCTGCTCTCTTTCAATCTTATTGATACCTTTCCTGTAGGTAGGTGACCAGAACTGCTCACAATACTCCAAATTGGGCCTCACCAACATCTTGTATAATTCCAACATAACATCCCAACTCCACTACTCTATATTTTAAACCAGGTGCAGGACACAATGACTATTTTGTGACAACTGTAGCAAAAGTGGATGATGCTGATGTTGTAAAATCAGTGTGAAAATTGGATGGTGTATTTATAATAACAAGGCAAAGGTTAAAATTATTATTGCCTTTGAAAATGGATATATTGCCAGGCAGAATTGAATATATCCCAGGCTTTTGATAAGGTCCCTAATGGCTCTTTGTTCACTGAAGTCAACTGGAGCCCTTGATTACATTTTATTTAAATCTTCACCAGCTGCAGGCACAATGCCAGAGGGTTGGGAAACTGTTACCATTGTACCACTGACCAAAATGCATGGGCAGAGGTGCATCCCTCCCCACCATCGGTAGTATCTACAGGAGGCTGTCCCTCAAGACAGCAACACTCATCATCACAGATCCCCACCACCCAGCCCAACCATCTTCTTGCAGCTACCATCAGGAAAGAGGTACAGAAGTATGAAGTCCCCCACCACCAGGTTCAAGAACAGTTACTTCCCTTCAACCATTGCATTCTTGACCCAACCTGGATAGCCCTAATCACTTGAGTCTAGCAACACTTTGCAGTAGGATGGATTTTATTATTTTTCTGATCTAACTGAGTTATTTCTAGTAAAATTTTATTTACGTTTAATTTGATTTTCTTGTGAATACTGTTTACCTAATGCCATGTTCCTGTGATGCAGTAGCAAGTACGTTTTTTATTGTACCTGTACTTGATATGACCATAAATAGGACTTTTGACTTTGACTTTAATCACAGCCAGTCGGTTTAACTTCAGTCATAGGTACGAGGGGTGGTTGATAAATTCATGGCCTAAGGTAGAAGGCGTCAATTTTAGAAAACCTGGCACACTTATTTTTCAACATAGGCCCCTCCTACATTTACACTCTTAGTCCAGCAGTTGTGGAGCATACGGATCTTGGATGCTCAATAATATGGATTATGCAGAAAGTTTGAAGTTAATAACACATTGGGTGATTGATAAGTTTGTGGCTTAAGTTAGAAAGAGATGTTATTAACTTCAAACATTCTGCATAATCACTCAAAGAGTTAAACTGCATGTGCTTATAACAAGATCTGTATAACTCATCTCCTTCTACCGTAAGCCACAAAATTATCAATCACCCATTTGTGGACACTTTCTGGAGGTCCAAGATCCGTATGCTCCACAACCGCTGGACTAAGTGTGTACATGTAGGAGGGGACTATGTGGAAAAATAAATGTGTTAGATTTTCTAAAATTGACTCATCAAACTCATCGATCACCTCTCGTACATTACTGCAATCCATTCTAACACAGAGTACAGACATTTGCTTTGAAAGTGTGGATTAATAAAGTACAGTCAGTATAATTGTTCGGAGAATGGTGTGTCTGAATAAAAATTGAATTCAAAGGAGGTAACAGAGAGAATTAAATATTTAAAAATTAGTTTTATTTGTCACATCTGCTTCAAAATGTTCTGTGAAATGCGTTGGTTGCTTTAATGGCCAACACAGTTCGAGGAAGTGCTGGGTGCAGCCCGTAAGCGTCACCAAGCTTCCGGTGCCAACTCAGCATGCCCATAACTTACTAACCCTAACCTGTATGCCTTTGGGATGTGGGAGGAAACCAGAGCACTGGGAGAAAACCCATGCAGTCACAGGGAGACCATACAGCCTCCTGACAGACGGGAATGCCTGCACACTGAGGCATCACAAATAACCGCTCTGCCAGTGAGCTGTATTTGGTAGTCAGGGTGCTGCATTTGATGTGGTCTGCATGGGTTTTAGTGAGGTTGTTTAACAAAGTCACACATGGCAAAAAACCAAATCCCGTGGGATCCAGTGTGGAGTGGCAAACTAGATCCAAACAGACTCAGTAGCAGGAAGCAAAGACTGACGTTTGCTTGGTAGAGTTTTTGTGACCAGAAGGCAGATACTGCTAGCTTAATACTGGATGTCTTGCTTTTTCTTATATTTATTAATTATTTTTACATGCATATTCATTCATTCATGATGTGTGTGTTGTATGACGTGGGTGATCATGGTCTTTCCACGTATTTCTACAGAAATGGTTTGCCATTGCCTTCTTCTGGGCAGTGTCTTTACAAGATGGGTGACACCAGCCATTACCAATACTCTTCAGAGGCTGTCTGCCTGGTGTCAGTGGTCGCATAACCAGGGCTTGTGATCTGCACCGGCTGCTCATACGACCATCCATCACCTACTCCCATGGCTTCACGTGACCCTGATCAGGGGGGTTGCGAAGGAGGTGCTACGCCTTGCCCAGGATGACCTGCAGGCTAGCAATGGGCAGAAACACCTTAGCAACTTTCCCCTCCTTTGGTAGAGATGCATCTCCACCCCACCATTCCTACATGTAGTGGCTTGATAAGGAAATTTGCAAATAAATATAGTGACATGGTTGAGAGTGAGGAGAAACCTGTCAGACAGCAGTGAGAGATGGTTTGTTCCAGACGATGGCAAATGGTATTTAATTCAGAAAACGATGAGTTAATGTATCTGGAGATATACAGCAGGGTAAGTGAATGTACCATAAGTGGAAAGATACTGTGCAGGGCAGAGGAACCTTATGGAGAATGTGCACAGAGTCTTAAAGATAGCAGGAAAGTTGCAGAGTGGTTAAAAACACATGTAAATGCTTTCTCGTCTACGACGTTTACTCAGCTCTGCACTGAACTGAATCGGTGGCCTGAAGTGATGCCGGGTTCTGTGTCTGTGCTCTCACAACGTTTACTCAGCTTTGTGATGAACGGACAATAGGTGCAGGAGTAGGCCATTCGGCCCTTCAAGCCAGCACCGCCATTCACTATGATCATGGCTGATCATCCACAATCAGTACTCCGTTCCTGCCTTCTCCCCGTATCCCACGACTCCGCTATCTTTAAGAGCTCTATCTAACTCTTTCTTGAAAGCGTCTATTGTCTATTGAACTGAGGCTGTGGCCTGTAGCAGATGTAGTGGTGCCTGGCTTCCTTCGTGACTTCCATAAAACTTCAGTTCTGAAGCTGTTTGCTTACTTTTATTGTTAGCACGATTTTATTTTCTCTCTGTACAATGGGTATTTGACAGTATTCTTTTTAATGGGTTCTTCTAGGTGTCTTTGTTTTGTGGCTGCCTGTAAGGAGCTGAATCTCAGGGTGATATAATGTACACCCACGTTGATAATAAGTGTGCTTTGACCTTTGAACTTTGAATATAAAGATAGGAAGCTTTTAGTAGAACTGGTCTGATACCAGTGGACCATGCAGTTCTGGTTCCATTTTACAGGAAAACTGTAATTGCTGTGGAGAAGGTGGAGAAGAGATTTAAGAGGGTGTTGCTGGGACTGGAGTACTGCAGCCATGGGGGAAGATTTGATAGGCTGGGGTTGTTTTCTTCAGAGCAGAGAAGGCCAAGGACAGACTTAATTTTAAGGTATGTAGAGGCTATTGAGAAGCCTAGACAGTGGAAATAGGAAAGATATATTCCATTTAGTAAAGGGATTAAAACGATGGGGCAGAGATTTAAAGCAGGATTAGTGGGGAGGTGAGGAAAGATATAAACTTATAAATAAGTTGAATAGCTACGGTTTTCCCCTGGTTAGGCGAGTCCAAAACTTGAGGCATTGGTTTATAATGAGAGGGGCAACTTTTTCACACAGTGGGTGGTGCTAAGATGGAACAGGTTGCCAGAGAGAGCAGCAGGTGTTGATACTGTTATGATGTTTAAAAGACATTGGGACAGGTATAGGAGAGGTTTAGAGTAGGTGTTCCCAGGCTGGGCTCCATCAGCCACTTAGTTAATGGTATTGGTCCATGGCATATAAAAGGTTGCGAACCCCTGTTTTGTAGGGATTTGGGTCAAACAGAGACAAATGGGCAATGAACAATCCACTCACAAATTCCTAGAGTCAAGCAGCATTTGTGGACGGAAAGGAATTGTCACCGTTTTGGGTCATAATTCTGTGTTCTTTCCAGCATAGCCTCTATTGCTCCTGCTTCCAGCATCTGTCAACCCTTGAGTCTCCACAGCTCAGTTGTGCATCTTGGTTGGCATGGATGAGTTGGACTATAGGGCCTGTTTCTGCACAGCATTGCTCTATGACTCTACAGCCTAGTGGGTTTTAAAAGTCTGGAACAGACTGACTGAAAAATTGGTGGAGGCAGAAACCCTTACAACTGAACAATCTTTGGACACTGTAGGAGCATGGAGTTGAACTGGTTCTCTCTCTCCACAGATGCTGCCTGACTTGTTGAGTATTTCACTAGTTTCTGCTCTTGTTATTGATTCCTATTGACTGCTAAAGCCTTTTTGTTCATTTTCAAAGTACATTTATTATCAAAGTGTGTAAGCAGTATACAACCCTGAGGTTTGTCTTCCCACAGACAGCCACGAAACGAGAAAAACCATGGGACCTGTTCAAAGAAAAACATCAACCACCTGATTCGCAAAAAGCAAACTGTGCAAATGGCAACAAGAAAAGACGAGTGAAAAGAACGCAGGATATAAAATCAAAGAGTCCATATACAGTTCAGCTCAGTGTTCATTATCTGCAGGCTGCTCAGATTCAAAGTCGCCCAAAAACAGCAAGAGAAAAGCACGTTATAATGTGAATTACAGACCAATGCACAAACTGCAGACCCAGAACTTCTGCACCATCCTTTGAGAGCACTGAGGGAGAGAGAGAGGGAGAAGCCATTTAAACACAGGAATTCTCCTTCTGGAGCAGCGAGTGAGAGGGGGAGAGAGAGACTATCACACACAGTCACCTTCCTCCAGCAAGCGAGAAACTGGTAGACAGCGCTGAACACGCGCTCGCCTTCTGCACTCACCTCGATGTTTTCAGTCTGCCTCAATGCTTTAATTGGAGAAATTAGTGAGAAATGGAATCAATCACGGGCTCGTGCCCCTCCTCTGAGCTTCTTGGCTCCTGAGGCCGCCCGCCTCCTGGAGCCTCCTCAGAGACAGCAAAGCGCCAGATCGTTCAATCGGCCCAAACACCCGCCACCAAACTGTAGATCACAGGTTCTGACAGTTCCAGAGCCACATTTGAAAGAAAAAGAAGATGTTGAGTGACGTGAAAGAAACATCTGGAGAATGTTGCCCATGTAGCATTGTTTACTGATTCCATTTCCAACTCCAGTGTATTTATCTATCAGAAACAAATGTGTTAAAAGGAAAAAGGAAAAAAAATCAAATTTCTTTAATGATCATGTGGGCAGCTGTTGGCACTAGAGTGTAAAAGATTAATCTTCAAGTTCAAGTTTATTGTCAATCAATCATACACAAGTATACAGGTAAACAGCACATCGTTCCTTCAGGTCCAAGGTACAAAACACAGTACATACAGTCACACACGGCACAAGTAGTTACAATCTAGAATAGAACATACAGTCACAAAATAATATGAACACAAGTCCCTGGGTGGCACAGCCTGAAGGTTGACAGGTTGGCATAACGTGTGAAGTGTAAGCTTGGGTTAGACACTGTAATGTTACTGACATTATCGCAATAAAACAAGCAGTCGTGTAAAGATGTGAAACGGCAGCAAAGAAAGAGAGAAAGTGGTCAGCTGATCAGTGACGAGAGCATTCAGACAGGGTGTACATGTGTGCTGGGTGTGCAGCAGAGTGTTAGGAAGCCCAAGAGCTTGGGGGAAGAACCTGTTCTCCAGCCTGACAGCTCTGGTTCTTTGACTGCTGTACCTTCTACCCAACGCAGGGCTTCCCAGTGGACCCCTTGTTTAATGATATTGGTCTATGGCATAAAAAAGGTTCTAAACCCTTGGAGCAGAAGGAGGTCAAAGATATTATGAGAAGGATGGGAGAGGTCTTCCACCTCTTGGAGATTTCGAGCTTATCCTAGGAAGCTGAAAGCAGTGGCTCAAGTCCCGGAGGAAATAATGTTCCTAGGATAAGCTCAAAATTAGGTTTGCACGGTCTGGAAATAGATGAAGAGTCAGAATTGACTGATGTTTCCAACAGCCCATGACTTACAGATGAAAGTGTGCTCATTACTGATCAGGGAGTTTAACGACAGCAGTGGGGAGATATTTCCAGGCGTTTTATGGGCCAATATCAGTGCTTATTGAACATGCCCCTTTGCTCTGCCTTAATCACTTCAGAAGCAGTTACCAAGGCCACAATTCATCAATGCTTTGAGCAAGCACAGAAATGACTCGATAACAGCTTTGGACCATATCCTTGGATTTAAAATATCTGTGGTATTTAGTTAAAGCATAATATATAAGATAATTTTTAAACTATTATTCATTGGATATTCTAAGTAACTAAATATTGCTGAAACCTGCTGAACATTAAGGACATTAAGAGTGAATTGTGTGTTAGCTGAGAAGCAGAAGGAGCTGGATTTGGTGCAGGCTATGTTGCTGCCTGTGACAGAGAAACGTCGGAGTTTGTGCGTGAAGGCGGTGTGCGGTCTAGCAGCGAGTGATTGTCTTAATAGCTTTTCTTGCGATGTTGAGACCCTGTTGAACATTGGCAATATGGAACACTACAAGTCCGGTGCACTGGTTTATTGGCGAACGGTTAGGGAGCTGTGTGGCCTCCATGATAGCAAGGACTAAGCCTCGAGCCACTGGACCACTTGTTTGCAGTTGTCCAGGAGAGTGGCACTGGAGGTGGTGTTGCGTGGCGTCCATACTGGCAGTGGCAGTGCTGCTCTCTAGTGTTCGCTCAGCAGAAGACAGGCTGTATTCTGTTTGACTGCAGACTGCTGCAACATTCATGGACTCAGGGAATTGGGCTATATTTTTGTGTGACTGTACTTTACTGGCTATCTATATAAGAAGCTCTTAAAAGAGCCTATTGTATCCGCTTCTACTACCGTCACCGGCAGTACATTCTATGCACCCACCACTCTTTCTGTGAAAAACTTACCCCTGACACTCCCCTTGGTACCTATTTCCAAGCACCTTAAAACTATGCCCCCTCGTGTTAGCCATTTCATAAAGAGGGTGAGTGGAATCATTCATGATAATGCTGACCCCTTCCTGGTACCTTTCTGTAGGTATGTCTTTGATGGTGGCTAAGCTAGTGCGGCTGAGGTGTTGGGCAGTTTTGCCTGCCCATTGTAGAGCCCTCCTGTCCACCATTGTGCAGCTTCTGTACCATGCGGTGATGCAGCGTGTTAGGATGCTCTCTCCACTGCACTTCTGTTGAAGGTGGTGAAAATTGGAGTGCATAGCTCAGCTCTCTTCAGCCTCCTCAGAAAGTAGAGGCGTCAACGAGCTTTCTTGACTGTGCAGCCATTTATTTAAGCTGCCAGTCCAATTCCGAAACATTAAGCAGTATAAAAAATTAGCATTTGCTTTCTGAGTGCATTCAGATGTGCTTTATAGGCAGCAAAGGAATTCTGAAACACAGTCACTGTAGTACAAGGCTTGGGAAGATTACAGGGGCAAATAACCTGTTCTTAACGGGAGATGAACATGACAAGACGGCCAGGGAGAAGGTCATTGCTACCTAACATCAGGCGGGTTTGAACTCTGAATGATAAATCCATGAGTGAAGAGGCTTTATGAAAGTTGACAAAGAGTTTGTCAGTGAATTCCCAGAGACTGAAAGTCGTGGGGAAAATCTACAAAATGAACAAAGAATAGTTTTGAAAGGATTAAAGTCAGCTTTAGAGATATGGCATGGTAACTGGCCAATCTGGAGCAAAAAGCCTGTGCTGGCCGGGTACACCCATGTGACCAATTAACCTCTTTGGAATGTGGGAGGAAACCCATACAGGGATCGTGTAGGATCTGTCCCTGTGGTGGGACGTGAATCTGGGTCGTGGGGCTGTACTAGTGTTACATTAACCGTTGTGTAACCATGTTGCCTCAGTCATTAGCTTTGTTTGTCACATGTGCATTGAAAGATAGAGTGAAATACGTAATTTCACATCAGTGACCATCACAGTACAGAGATATGGGGGGGGGGGCAGCCCGTAAACTCCCCCACCCTCAGCATGCCCACTGCTTAATAATCCTAACCTGTATATCCTTGGAATACGGGAGGAAAACAGATTACCCAAACAGGACATGGGGAGGGCACACAGCCTCCTTACAGACAGTAGTGGGAATTGAGTCCCAATCGATGATTGCTAGCACTGTAAATCAGAATCAGAATCAGGTTTATTATCACCAGCATATCATGTAAGATAAAGCATTGTGCTCACCACTACACTCGCTCGCTTTGGGTCGCATCTGGAAATTCAAGTTGGCGGACAGTTTCTGTCCATGCCGCTCTGGCATTTTGGGAATACTCGGCAGGTTACAGCAGTGGTTTGCCATTGCCTACTGCCGCATGAGTTTAAAGAGATTACCACCTCTTGTAGTGGATGACCAGGATGTCTTAAGTGCCTTGTCACGCTCCACCAACGCCTGCTGGCCTGCCTTCTTGACCGTTGGACCATTAATCGGTCTCCTCCGCTCCATCTGCCAGACTTCACACGCTGGGATAGACAGGTCCCCTACCTCACTGAGGGCTCGAAGACCCGTTGGCTTCCCTCACCTGGTTTGGCCCGTCTGCCGAGACGGTTTACCGGGGTGTGGCCGCTGTGTGTGCTACAGCTACTTGGAGCCACAGGTGAGAGCTGAGCGCCAGGTGGGGACCAAAGGTGGACGAGTTGCCCTGAATAGGGCACGGCAGGCCCCCCACCAGAGGTGCTGCCCCTCCCTAGACACCCCATACACCCCAACCACTACACTACCATGCCATAAAGAAGCATTCCAATGAGTCAGATATGAAAGTCAGCGTTGGGTTAAATCACTGGAGATTAGGAAGCACTGACACTCATTTGTTTTGATTTATAGGAATATAACACCAGAGTAATGGATTGTAGTGAGATTAAAAAGAGGGATTAATGTAGAACTAGTGTTATTTGATGTTTCTTGGTCAGCACAGACTTGATGGGTTGAAGCGTCTGATACTGTACTGTCTTTCCGTGACTCTATGAGAATCCATATCATCTTTAATTATCTCTCTTGGTGTTCAAAGCTCTGTCGATTTTTGCCTTGAATCTCCTCAATGACTGACTTCCACTGCTTTCTGCAGTCCGGAGGCTCACGACCCTCGGAGTGGAGGAGGACAGCTACAAATCAATCTTAAGCAAGTTGCCCTTTATTCCGAGAACGTGACGCCCCGGTTAAGATTTCTGCTACTACGCTGTGAGGTAGTTTACTTCTAGCAGCTTTCTGTAAAAGCAGTGTGCTATGCTGGAAGGAGTGTTTTGGCTTTGGCTAAAGGTAGGGAGACATGCTGTCCAACTTAGGAATGTGTGTCAGCCGGTCAGGATTGTGGGATGTGGGAGAAGGATGTAGGGAGCTGTGGGGAAGAGTTTCTGAAGGACAGTGGTCTGGTTTGGGGTCTTTTGGCGGGACCTGTGAGTCGGGGCACAAGGGGAGATGCCATTGGATGGAGAGTCCCTGTTGCAAGAAATGCTTTGTGCAGATGAATGGCTCCAAGAAGGAAGGGCCAATACTCCTGAGAGCCAGTTCACTCGAGTTGGTCTTTGAGGGTAGATCAGAACATGGCTGGTGCTTTCATGGACCACAGGTCCAGTGTGCGGGTAAAGAGATATACCCACAACTACTCCAGAGTGATTTCCAATGTCTATGTGCACGTTGGACTGGCTTAACTGTAAAGGGCCCTGTTATTTTTCTTTTCTTTCTCTGTAACTGTTTGTTAAAGTTGAAAATTTGGTGAACATCTTTTCTTTATAATTTTATGTTGGTGTGCTGGGCTACTGATAGCTGTGTATGGGCAGTATTTACACTGCATTTGGTCAAATCGAGGTTGCTTTAGCTGGAATATCACAGCATTCCTGTTTGGTTGAACGCCAAATTATACCAATCCTAGGCAGATTTTGCTTGTGAAAGGTGGCCTTCTCACCACTAAGTCACGTGGCTGTTAGCAGAGTTAGCTAACAGGCCAAGTTGGTGTATGAGCCCCAGCGAGAGAGTTACACTGTCTTTGGGTTCCACGGCAGGCGGACAAGCCTCCCTGGTGGCATGCTGAGTAGAGACATTGGGGGCCGAAGGGCCTGTTCTTGTGCTGCATTATTCAGTGTTCCATTGGTTCCATGAACAAAGGGATTGTGCTACAGAGAACCTAGGGTTGTGCTCCTTGGAGCAAAAGAGGTTGGGAGGGGATTTGGTGGGAGTGGACAGGCTGTTGAGTGGATTGGACAGGGTAGAGAGAGGGATGTTGTTCTTAACAAGAGGTGGATTGAAGACTACTCTCTAATCTACTGCCTGTTACGCTGCCAGCATTTAGAGCAGAAATGAAAGTCCTTCATCCCTGGCGGTTCAGGGCTTCCTTCAATGTGCGAGTAGCTTCTTTGTTTTCACTAGTATCAGTCATGCAAGTTTGAGGTGGACACTCAAGAATACCGTCACACTCAGATGTAGAATGATTCTTCATTGCTGTGTCTGTAACAGTTTTGCTTGACCAGTCAGGGTTGTTAGCCCTGAGCTGAACCCCCGAACTTGGAGACTGGTGGACCGCTTAGTTTGACCTGTTTGGCATGGGTGATCCACCAAGAGCCAAAGCACAAAGCCCTGACTCCAGCCAACATAGCTCTCCAGGTCATTGAGGCATGCAAGCCTCCAACTCCTATGACATTGTGGTCCTCTTAGAGGAAAAACTACAGGATATGAATGTTAAATGAAGATGGCGGTGAACAGCAGAGATATGAGGAGAAATATATTTTATATGGAGAGAGGTGATGACCCTGAACACATTGCTGGTAAAGAGATGGTGGAAACAGAGGCAATGGTGCCTTTCAAAGAAGATTTGGATGGCCAGTCAGGGGATAGTGGGAGTAAGGTTAATGTGAATACTCTGTAGGGAGCCAGGAAAGGGTCAGTGGCCTCCTTCAGTGCTCTCCTGTCCAGATACATCAGTGCTTGGTAGGGTAAATGCTCTACCCATGACCACCAGAAAATCCAAAGATGGCCACACAGCTCAGTACATCAAATGGACTCTGTCTACATTTCTCAGAAAAGCAGCTGCCATATCAAAGACTTCTCCCAGCCTGGACATTCACTATTCCTCCCCCTCCCATCAGGCAGAAGATTTAAAAAAAACCTGAAAGCAAGCACCACCAACCTTATGGACAGACTGTACCCCACTGTTAGAAAACTATTGAGCAGATAAAATCAATTTGTGACCTCACAATCTACCTTGCTATGCCCTTGAACCTTATTGTCTATCCACTCTACACTCTGTAACGCTGTATTCTGCTTTTCCCTTGCGTTGCCTCGATGTACTGTTGTTGTGAGATGACCTGTGTGGATGGCATGGAAAACAAAGATTTTCACTGTACCTCAGTACATGTGACAGTAATAATCCAATTTACCATAGTTCCTTTACCAATGCAACAGGCAGAAAACAAGTTTACCTCAGAATGCCCATCATTCGACTTCCATCACAAGCTAAAAAAACTGGAATAAAACCCAAATGGTGGGTACGTTTAAGAGAAGTTTGGATTATTATGTGTATGGTTGGCCTACAGATGATTATGGTGCATGTGCAGATCAATGGGAATAGGCAGAATTCATTTCCCACCGCTGCCTGTGAGGAGTTTCTACGTTCTCCCCGTGACTGCGTGTGTTTCCTCTGGGTGCTCCAGTTTCCTCCAACGGTCCAAAGCTGTACTGGTGGGCAGGTTATTTGGTCATTGTAAGTTGCCCTGTGATTAGGCCGGGGTTAAATCGGGAGCTTCTGAGTGGTGTGGCTCAAAGGGCCGGTAGGGCCTGTTCTGCGCTGTATCTCAAAAAATAAATAAATCATAGTTCCCCACAGACTAACGGCCTGAAGGGACTGTTTCTGTGTTGTAATACTTTGTGTAATGGTTGTCCGTCGTGTCCAATGATGAGAGGAAACCCATGCAAGAGAGTTTTTAAGGTGGAAAAGCCATTGCACTGGGGCTGTTCCACTCTCTGGACCTCAGAAATCTGGGTCCAGTGGTATGAACAAGCATCTCAAACTGGGGTCTTCCGTGGCGGCCGTGGATGACCGTGAGGCCTTCTGAGCCTTGTCGTGTCTTTGCTCTGTTGCAGTACAGACTTCCCCGCCATTGGATCTCATCCACCAGTTAGCCAGAGCTGACTTTGTGTGCCAGGACGGGTGTGTCCCCCTCTCACCAGGGTACGAGGCCTCCAGCTACCCTCGCCTGGTTTAGCCCACTTGTTGAAGCAGCGTGGCTGCTGCCACATGCAAACAGCTACTTGGAGCCACCTGTGAGATCTGAGTGACCACTGGGAACCAGAGGCGAGTGAGCTGCCCCGGAAAAGACATGACAAGCCCCTTCCACAGATGGTACCCACTCTGTACATCCCATGTATGCTCTACGACTCTCAGATAGTCAACAGGTAGTAACTAGAGCGAGAGAAACCAGAAAGATCATTGCAGGTGGATGAGTTTCCATTGGAACCAGCCTGTATTGCTAACTGTTTCTTTTTCTACAGATGTTATCATGTGTTACAGCAGAGCATAAGAAAGTAGGCCATTCAGTCCCTGAAGCGTACCCCTGCCATTCAGTATGGCTGATCTGCAAATTCCTGGTTGAACCCCGTTAAAGGTGTTGTTCATCCTTCTTACACTAGAAATTAACATTCGCCAAATGGAGTCTCATTCCTTCAGCCTTCAGTTACTTTAGGAAGTCTTACTTGTGATGATGTCACTGCAAAGTGATAATGCTAACCACTCTCAGGGTTCAGTAACCTGGCCTGGTCTGTAATAGTTTGTAAGTTCTCCCCATGACCACATGGGTTTTCACTGGGTGCTCTGGTTTCCTCTCATGGTCTAATGGTGTAAAGGTTAGGTTTAGTACGTTGTGGGAATGCTATGTCGGTATCAGAAATGTTGTGATACTTGTGAGCTGCACCCAACATAATCCTCAGACTGTGTTGGTCGCTGATGTAAAGCAACAAATTTCACCATACAATGTACATGTGATAATAAAGCTAAGCTTTATTCTTTATCTTGATGTGTTGGCATCAGAGAGGGTTCAACAGAGGTTCACAACAAAGATCCTGGAATGAAAGTGTTCATGTTATGAGGAGCACTCGATGGCCCTGGGCCTGGACTCAATGGAGTTTAGTAGAATGAGATGAGGGGTGATCTCTTTGAAACTCATCGAATATTGGAAGGACTAGGTAGAGTGCATGTGGAGAGGTTGTTTCTACCATGTGGGAGTTAAGGACCAGAGGGTATAACCCTACAATATAACGATGTTCTCGTTAAAACGGAGATGAGGAGGAATTTCTTTAGCTAGAGGGTGGTGAATCTGTGGAATTTATTGCCACGGGTCACTGCAAAGGCCAAGCCGTTGGGGACATTTAAGTGGAAATTGAATGGTTCTTGATTAGAAAGGGCATCAAAGAGAAGGCAGAAGAGAGGGGTTGAGAGGGATAGTAAATCAGCCATGATAGTTGGCAGAGCAGACTCAGTGGGCCAAATGCCCTAATTTGCTCCGATGGTCTTATGATGGCAAGAAAAATCATTACTCTATAATACATGACTAGCAATACCCTCTGTGTGCAATTAACATAGTTGCTCATTTCTGTGTTTCACTGAAGTTGAAAACAAAAGAGGAAGCACGAAGTGGTTGACATGGGCTTCTGTTCATGGGGTTAATTTTCCGCCTGATGAGGAAGATTACAGAGTGGAAACATGCTGCTTCTCCGCAGGAGGGAGAACAAATTGAATGATCCTGACTTTCTTTGGGGTACAGTCCAACAGATGGATACTGTGCATTGCTGGCAAATGGATGATGCCACTTATCCAGTTAACCTTCTCGGGCAGAGACTGATGTACTGAAAGATTTAGTCTCCGTCTACTCAAGTGGAAGGTCTATCCATCACGCAATGTTACGTCTCTTACTGGAAGCTAATATGCATTTTTATCTGCTCAGAGTATAAGAAGCAGAAGTAGGAACAGACCACTCAGCCCTAACTGGCGCATTACCATTCGATAGGAATGTGGCTCTAAGGATTAGCTTTAGTTGTCACATGTGCATCGAAACATGCAGTGAGATGCATCATTTGCATCAACGACTAATACGGGATGTGCTGTGGCCGCCAAGGTAGCACGCCCACAACTTACTAACCCTAGCCTGTACCTCTTTGGGTATTTGAGGAAACCGGAGCACCCGGAGGAAACCCATAGAGCTTATGGGGAGATCAAGCGAACTCCTTACAGACAGCAACAGGCATTCAACCCCATTTGGGGGTTGCTGGCGCTGTGAAGTGTTGTGCTAACCACTACACCACCCTGCGACCCCTGTTCATCGCCATCGTTCCATGTGGCCAGAGGCACAGTATATACCTGCTGCTAGCCTCTCGCTCACTGCTGCCGGAGAAGGTGTCTGTGTTTGGGTGGCAGTCTCACACTCCCTCTCGTTTGCTGCTCCCGAGGGAAGGTCCCTCAGGTTTGAGTGGTCTCTCTCTCTCTCTCCCTCGATGCTGCCAGTGGACAGTGCTGGAGCAAGGATTCATCGACCTGGATTGTGGATTTGGACTTTAATTCAGGTTTATGATGTGATCTAGTTTCAAGCTCCAGTTCTGGTCTCTCTTCTTTGTTACTACTTTTGGTTAATTTTTGAATAGGGCAAGCTGGAGATAATGAACACTGAGCTGAACTGTATTAAAATATGCCTTTTGATTTTGTGTTTTATATTTTCTGTTTTTGCTCTTTTTTTGGGTTGCTGTTTGTGCAATTTGTTTCTGCGTGTGGAGGAGGAGGGTTTGATGTTTTTCTTCGAGCGGGTTGGTTCCATGGTTTTCTTTGCTTTGTGGCTGCCTCTGGGACAACAAATCTCAGGGTTGTATACTGCATACATACTGTATTTTGAATCTTGAATCTTGACTTCTATCATTGGTAGGCAGTGTGAGGGAAAGCTGTTGCGTTAGAGGAAAGATTAGATATTGATCTGCTTCAGTGTTAGAGCCGCACACTCTATTTCTTTCTCCACAGATGCTGCCTGGCCTGCTGAGCAATTGTAGCACTGGCACCTTGTTAGAAGGAATAAAAGCACAGACTATTTTCTAAATGGGGAGAAAATTCCAATATCCAAGGTGCAAAGGGGTTTGGGAGTCCTCATGCAGCGAGCAAACCCTGAAGGTTAATTTGCAGGTTGAATTGGTGGTGAGGAAGATGAATGTAATTGTTCACATTCATTTAAGGAGATCTAGGATATCAAAGCAAGATTGTAATGTTGAGGCCATATAAGGTGAGGCTTCACTTAGGGTATTATGAGCAGTTTTCGGCTGCTTATTTAAGAAAGGATGTGCTGACATTGGAGTGGGTTCAGAGGAGGTTCACGAGAATATTTCTGGGAATGAAAGGGTTATCATATGAGCAGCGATTGAAGGCTCTGGCCGGTACATCGCTGGAATTTAGAAGAACGAGGAGAGATCTCAATCGAATGTTGAAAGGCAAAGACAGAGTGGATGCGAAGAGGATGCTTCCTTTGGTGGACGATTCAAGGACCAGAGGGCACAGGCTCAAAATAGAGGGATGTCCATTTAGAACAGAGATGAGGAGGAATTTCTTCAGCCAAAGTGTGGTGAATCTGGGGAATTCGGGCTGCTGTTGGAGTGCAGCTCACTGAATGCATTTAAGGTGGAGGTTGATAGGTTCTTGATTAATCAGGGCATGAAAGGTCATGGGGAGTAGGCAGAAGAATGGAGTTGAGAGAGAAATGGATCAGCCATGCTGAAATGGTGGGGCAGACCCGATGGTCCGAATGGCCTGATTTGTTCCTGTGTCTTATGGTCTATGATTTTGATATTTTTTTTTTTGGTCAGATTTCCAGCATCTGAAGAAATTTGACTTTTTTCTGACTTAGTTGAAGTTGAGATCTGTCTCCTCTCCAGAGACAGGCCCTACGATTCAAATGAAAGAGAGTAGTTGCCATTGGCGAATGCTACCAGCAAAGACTCATCTCACTGATCTCTTCGGGCTCTTTGTAAGCAAGCTTGAGTTTAATTCCAGTTCAGTAGAACTGTGGCAATCTTAAGAAGATTAACATGCATGGAAAATTGTAACAAGAGGGTCATTAACATTGTGTTGACTTTCATTATCACCAACCTCCCAAATAGTGCATTACTTCAGGAACACAATGTAATAATCACTTTAATATATGCCTGACTGCTTCCTTATGGATGTTTGTAAAGCACCTATTTGAAGTTTCATCATTTATAATTGTTGTACTGTGAGGTGGGCCATCATTTTATAGCCTCAGGGAATCTTTTTTTTATTATTAATTTAACTTACAACTTGTTTTCCTAGAACTTGTGATGAGGTTAGACCATGAGACCATAAGGCATAGGAGCAGAATTAGGCCATTCGGCCCATTATGTCTGCCCCACCATCAGTTGCAGTTGATTTATTAACTCTCTCAACGCCATTCTCCTGCCTTCTCCCTGCAACCGTTAACCTTTGCCCTTACTAATCAGGAATCTGTCAACCTCTGCTTTAAATATTCTTGACTTTCATAGACTCTCCTTCCTTTGGCTCCTTAAATCCCCCCATCTCTGTTTGACAGGGATATCCTTGTATTCTGAGGTTATGTGATTATGTAATTCAATTTACAGCATCTGCGGAATCTCTTGAGTTTATACTCCACCATTTGATCCTATCTGATTTATTTTCCCCTTCAACCCCATTCTCTCTGCCTTCTCCCCGTAACCTTTGATGTCCTACTAATCAAGAATCTATCAACCTCTACTTTAAATATGCCCAATGACTTGGCCCCCCACAGCTGTCTGTGGCAATGAGTTCTACAGGTTCACCACCCTCAGGCTAAACACATGCCTGCTCATCTCTGTACTAAAGGAACATCCTTAAACACACACGAAATGCTGGAGGAACTCAGCAGGCCAGGCGGCATCTAGGAAAAGAGTGCAGTTGAAATTTTGGGTAGAAACCCTTGTATTCTGAGGCTGTGATCCTAGACTCCCCCAATAGAGGAAACATCCGCTCCTTGTCCACAGTCCTGAACTTGCTGTTCAGTCGAACCGTGGCAATTTAAGAAGATGCAGAAGCATAGAAATGTGTAACAAGAGAGACATTGAGAATATGTTGTCTGTCATTATCACCCGCATCCCAAATAGTGCATTACTTCGGGAACTCAATGTAATAATCACTCCACTATATTCCTGACTGATTAATTTTTCAATGTTTGTAAAGCACCTATTTGAAATTTCATCATTTATATTTGATGTACTGTGAAGTGGACCATCATTTTATAGCTTCAGGGAATATATTTTTATTATTAATTTAACTTACAACTTGTTTTGCTGGGACTTGTGATGAGGTTAACTTTTTTTTCCAGTCCAGTCCAAAACTTCATTAACTTTAGATGGCCAAAACATGAGTAACTTCTTCGCAGAGATTAAAGTCTAAGTAATTGTTAGATTTATTTTCAGGAAAATTATTCAGTAATGAGAAATGGACATCCCTAGCCTTGGCAGCATTTGCTGTCAATCCCTAGATGAGCTGCCACCCGTATTGCCTGGTGAGATGATCCAGTGGGGGAGTTAAGATGCAATCATTGAGGATAACAAGAAGGATAGCAGGTTTTTTACAAAATGAATACACAACAAACTGCAGATGCTTGAATCTCCAGCAACAAATGAGATGCTGGAGGAACTCAACAGGTCAAGCAGAATCTGTGAAGGGAAATGGGCAGTGAACGTTTTGGGTCGAAGGAAATGGACGGTCAGTGTTTCAGGTCAAGGGAAATGGACGGTCAGTGTTTCAGGTCAAGGGAAATGGATGGTCAGTTTTTCAGACCAAGGGAAATGGATGGTCAGTGTTTCAGGACAAGGGAAATGGATGGTCATTGTTTCAGGACAAGGGAAATGGACGGTCAATGTTTCAGACCAAGGGAAATGGATGGTCATTGTTTCAGGACAAGGGAAATGGATGGTCAGTGTTTCAGGACAAGGGAAATGGATGGTCATTGTTTCAGGACAAGGGAAATGGACGGTCTGTGTTTCAGGTTGAGGGAAATGGACGGTCAGTGTTTCAGGTCAAGGGAAATGGATGGTCAGTTTTTCAGACCAAGGGAAATGGATGGTCAGTGTTTCAGGACAAGGAAAATGGATGGTCATTGTTTCAGGACAAGGGAAATGGATGGTCAGTGTTTCAGACCAAGGGAAATGGATGGTCATTGTTTCAGGACAAGGGAAATGGACGGTCAGTTTTTCAGACCAAGGGAAATGGATGGTCAGTGTTTCAGGACAAGGAAAATGGATGGTCATTGTTTCAGGACAAGGGAAATGGATGGTCAGTTTTTCAGACCAAGGGAAATGGATGGTCAGTGTTTCAGGACAAGGAAAATGGATGGTCATTGTTTCAGGACAAGGAAAATGGATGGTCATTGTTTCAGGACAAAGGAAATGGATGGTCAGTGTTTCAGGACAAGGGAAATGGATGGTCATTGTTTCAGGACAAGGGAAATGGACGGTCTGTGTTTCAGGTTGAGGGAAATGGACCGTCAGTGTTTCAGGTCGAGGGAAATGGACGGTCAGTGTTTCAGATCGAGGGAAATGGACGGTCAATGCTTCAGGACAAGGGAAATGGACGGTCAGTGTTTCAGGACAAGGAAAATGGACGGTCAGTGTTTCAGGACAAGGGAAATGGACGGTCAATGTTTCAGGACAAGGGAGATGGACAGTCAATGTTTCAGACCAAGGGAAATGGATGGTCATTGTTTCAGGACAAGGGAAATGGACGGTCTGTGTTTCAGGTTGAGGGAAATGGACGGTCAGTGTTTCAGGACAAGGGAAATGGACGGTCAGTGTTTCAGGTTGAGGGAAATGGACGGTCAGTGTTTCAGGTTGAGGGAAATGGACGGTCAGTGTTTCAGGACAAGGGAAATGGACGGTCAGTGTTTCAGGACAAGGGAAATGGACGGTCTGTGTTTCAGGACAAGGGAAATGGACGGTCTGTGTTTCAGGACAAGGGAAATGGACGGTCAGTGTTTCAGGACAAGGGAAATGGACGGTCAGTGTTTCAGGTTGAGGGAAATGGACGGTCAGTGTTTCAGGTTGAGGGAAATGGACGGTCAGTGTTTCAGGACAAGGGAAATGGACGGTCAGTGTTTCAGGATGAGGGAAATGGACGGTCAATGTTTCAGGTTGAGGGAAATGGACGGTCAGTGTTTCAGGACAAGGAAAATGGACGGTCAATGTTTCAGGTTGAGGGAAATGGACGGTCAATGTTTCAGGTTGAGGGAAATGGACGGTCAATGTTTCAGGTTGAGGGAAATGGACGGTCAGTGTTTCAGGACAAGGGAAATGGACAGTCAATGTTTCAGGTTGAGGGAAATAGACGGTCAGTGTTTCAGGACAAGGGAAATGGATGGTCAGTATTTTGGGTTGAGTGAAATGGACAGTTGATGTTTCGGGTCACAATCCTTCATTTGGACTATCAAATTCAAATGAATCTTGCTGGCTTTTTAAACTTTGATTATGAGTGTCCATCTTTTATCTCAGATGCTGAGTTCCTCCAGTACTTTGTGCATTGCTGGATTTTTACAAAGTTAATGAATTATTATGTTTTAGGTTCGTAGTGATCGTTTTGAGGAGAAGGGGGGAAGTTCGGGATCAGGTCAGGGTTTAGGGACAGGATATCACAGTGTGTGTGGTAATGTGGGAACCCAAGTGCGGGGGAAAGACAGACTCCACCGTAGCGAGGCTGCCCAGAGTTTACTCATTAGGATTCCAACAGAACACTGGCGGCTTGGCTGAGTGACACCTCGAGACATAACATTCTCAAAACTAGGACCCCACGATTAACATTAATCAGGCATCCACTTCAATAATACAAGTAACACAGAATCCCAAGCCCATCAAAATAAACTTAACAAGTTTAAACAGAAGGTAGCAGTAGACTGCATTATAAGGAGTGAGTAATAACACCAGGAACTCTAAATGATTAACAACTCTCATTAAGCAACAATTAACCAGTTCAGGTGCTTTAAAAACCTTGAAGCCCAGAGCTGTCCGATTCCCCACACAGACCCAAAGAGCTCGTTACATGGGGATGCGTATTAATGATAGGGCAGGCTGAGTCTAAGATTCTGCTCTGAATTCGAAAGTCATTGATGGGGACGTGGTCGGCAGATCAGCGAGGATGAGGGCTTGAGTCATGGGTATATTCTGAGGATAGGTTCAGGCAGGAGGTAAAAGGGCCAATGATCCCCTGGGTATGCAAATCATGAAATAGGCCTTCGAGGCCTAGTACTGGAGCTCCATCATCAGCAAATCTGGAGCTCGGGGTCTGGATTTCAGGGAGTCATTCATTATCATTGGCAAGTCCTGGGTCAGTACTGAGGGTCAAAGCCCGAAGTTCAGTTGAAAGCCCAGGAGTCAAAGCCTGAGGTCCAGACCCCGGAGTCTGTGAGTATCTTCAAGTCCGCGGGGGGAGCTGAAGGTGCAGTGTCTGTGAATCCACTCGCCCGCTGGAGGCTGGAGGCCGAAGGAGTTGGACAGTCCTGGGGTTAGAGGTGTGCGTGTGTGCATCATTTGGTGAGAGGGAGGACCAGGAGCTTGTTCTGCTGTTGTTACCTTGTTGCTTTGTAAATCCCGTTTTAGTGTATGTTGTTCTGTCAAACAGTGTGCATGCTACCGGAATCAGAATCAGCTTTAATACCACTGGCTTATGTCATGAAATTAGTAGTTTTATGGTGACAGTACAGTGCAATATATAATAAGAACTACAAATTACGATAAGAAATAGATATACATATGTTAGAGCAGTATGAAATGGAGAGAAAGCTGTGGCCTGTGCAGCAGGCTCCGCCTCTCCGCACAGCTGACGAATCCAAAGGAATGGCAGAGACCAATACAGGAGTTGTCGGTCAGCGACGAACTCAACGTAGGACTCCAGCTCCGTATTTTTCCTCAGGGTTTAGTCCCAAAGACTTTACCATGAGTGAGGACAGCTGCAAGGCAGTGTAAGTTTGAGATCAGCGTTTTCTCTCTCCTGGATGTCCTGCCGGCGATGGCTGATGAGCCTCATCTGCCCAAACAGAGATTGGTTTTGAGGTCAGTATCTCACCTTTGCCCCTTCTCCCGTCAGAAGAAACAGTTCCATTGGGCTTAGGCACATGTGATGGCCAGGAGCTGGACTTGGTTGTCAGTAGCTATTTGAAACGCACAACATTATCCCCACTGCCACCCCCAGCTATAATAACCTTAAGGAGCCATATATATATATGTAAGTGTGTTGTAGTATATGTGCAAAAAGAGAGAAAAAAATACTGAGGTAGTTTTCATGGGTTTGTTCATTGTCCATTCAGAAATCTGATAGTAGGCGGGAAGAAGCTATTCCTAAAACATTGAGTATGTGTGTGTCTTCAGGCTCCTGTATCCCCTCTTTGATGATAGTAATGAGACGAGGGCATGTCCTACATCTGAGTACTGAATGATAGCCGCTGCCTTTTTAATGCAACAGCTTTTTCTATGCTATGCTGGCACTGACACTTGCAGGCTGCCCCCAGCAGTTCCTCGGGTTTGTTTGTTGTTAATTCAAATGACAAGTTTCACTGAATGATGTACGTGAGATAATTGAATGAATCTGAATCGGATTAAGGCAGCTTTTGGATCTAGATTTGCTTGTTTAAAATTCTCAGCCACCGGGTTTGAATTAGGCCTTGTGTTCTCTGGAGCGTCAGATTATTGGCCATTGATGTTACTACTATGAAGCCACACTCAGCAGCTGCATTAACAGAAGTCTGGATCTGTGCCTCCGCGATCTGTTCAGATTTAATCCTGGCGGATAGGTCGCCAGTTCCTTGTCCCCACACCATAAGGTGACACATGAAGCTGCTATAAAACAAAGGCTGGCACATCTTACTGGCTGTGGGCATCCCAAAGTGTTTTACATGTACTTCTTGGCCAAAATAAAATCTATTTATTTAGCCATACAATGAGCTGCACTGCCCAACAACTTATCACTGTGTTAGACTAGTCACCAGAACTGGACAAGGTGTACCCCGGGCTACTGTGAGAAGCAAGGGAGGAGATTGCTGAGCCTCTGGTGATGATCTCTGCATCATTAATAGGGACGGGAGAAGTATCAGAGGATTGGAGGGTTGCAAATGTTTTTCCCTTGTTCAGGAAAGGGAGTAGAGATTATAGACCACTGAGTCTTACTTCAGTGGTTGGTAAGTTGTTGGAGAAGATCCTGAGAGGTAGGATCTATGAACATTTGGAGAGACTTAATCTGATTAGAAATAGTCAGCTTGGCTTTGTCAGGGGCAGGCTGTGCCTTACGAGCCTGACTGAGTTCTTTGAGGAAGTAATAAAACACATTGATGAAGGTAGAGCAGTGAATGTAGTGTATAAGGATTTCAGCAAGGCATTTGATAAGTAAAGAGACCTTGCTTTGTGGATCCAGAATTGGCTTGCTCACAGAAGGCAAAGGGTGGTTATAGATAGTTCATATTCTGCATGAGGTTGGTGACCAGTGGTGTGCCACAGGGATCTGTTCTAGGACCCTTCATCTTTGTGATTTCTATAAAGGACCTGGATGAGGAAGTGGAGGGGTGGGTTAGTAAGTTTTCTGGTGACACAAAGGTTGGAGGTGTTATGGATAGTGTGGAGGGCTGTCAGAGGTTACGGCGGGACATTGATAGGATGCAAAACTGGTCTGAGAAGTGGCAGATGGACTTCAACCCAGATAAGTGTGAAGTGGTTCATTTTGTTAGGTCAAATTTGAAGACAGAGTTTAATATTAATGCTAAGACTCTTGGCAGTGTGGAGGATCTAAGAGATCTTTGAGTCCACGTCAATAGGACACTCAAAGCTGCTGCGCAGGTTGACAGTGTTGTTAAGAAGGCATATGGTGTGTTGGCCTTCGTCAACCGTAGGATTGAATTCAAGAGCTGTGAGGTAATGTTACAGCTATATAAGACCTTGGTCAGACCCCACTTGGAGTACTGTGTTCAGTTCTGGTCACCTCACTACAGGAAGGATGTGGATACTATAGAGAGAGTGCAGAGGAGATCTACAAGGCAAGGATGTTGCTTTGATTGCAGGGCGTACCATATGACAATAGTTTGAGTGAACTAGGCCTTTTCTCCTTGGAGTGACAGAGGATGAGAGGTGACCTGATAGAGGTGTATAATGTGATGAGGGGCATTGATTGTGCGGATAGCCAGAGGCTTTTTCCCAGGGCTGAAATGGCTAAAACGAGGGGGCATAGTTTTACGGTGCTTGGAAATAGGTACCGAGGGAATGTCAGGAGTAAGTTTTCACACAGAGAGTGGTGGGTGTGTGGAATGCACTGCCGGTGACAGTGGTGGAAGCGGATACAATAGTGTCTTCAAGAGCCTCTTAGGTAGGTACATGGAGCTTAGAGAAATGAAGGGCTATGCGGTAGGGAAATTCTAGGCAGTTTCCAGAGTAGGTTACATTTTCGGCACAACATTGTGGGCTGAAGGGCCTGTAATGTGCTGTAGATTTCTATGTTCTGTGTTCTAATCATAGGATAACTTAGCGGTATGTGTTTGGACTGCAGTCACTGCTGTGGAGTCTGGGCGCTCTGACATGTGGTCTGCTGAAAGGAGACGGCAATCACGCACACGAGAATGCACGCACTCCAGCCAATTCGGGTTTCCAAGTAACTGCGTTTAATTCCTTTCCTTTAATTTCAGTCTTGGTAAGCCATGATTGAAGCACGGCGAAGACAGCACTTTCTGCTTACCTTAATCCACGTTCCAGGAAGGATTCGTGATTTAGATAGTTGCTATTACAGGAGCAGTGTTCACTTAGTTCTAAGTTACTGTGGTACAGTGACGGCATTAGTTTATAGTTAGTTTGACAGTGTTTAGTTATTGGATGCGTTAGCCTGATGTTTATAATTTTCCTTTATTCTGTGCAGTTCTAATTAAATCTCAGTAAACTATTCATTCTGTGTCTGTGTCTCTCCCTCTGTACTTGTTCTCTCACTGAACTCCTGTCAGTGAAAGGAAACCAGAGCACATGGAGGAAATCTATGAGAATGTACAACCTCCTTACTGATGGGGCCGGAGTTGAACTCTGAACTCCGGAACACCCCGAGCTTCAATAACTGTTAGGCTACTGTGACTCCCTTATGCAGCCACCAATTTATGCACCGCCGGATCTGACAGAGAAGAATGTAATAATTTGAGTGATGTTGATTCAGGGGCGGTAATGGTAGGCTATGGGATACTGGCTTCATGACCAGGCAAAGTTTGAAAAAAAAGAGCCTGATTAAGTTAAACTTGAATAAAACATTGGTTAGGTAAGGAGAAACTTTTGTTTAATGCAGAGTAATTATTATCTGGAATTCACTTTCACTTAGGATGGTGGAAAGAGAATTCAGCTGGGTGTTACAGTCACCGGCTTGTGAATGCAAATATTCAACTTGATCAGCCAATCTCGTGGCAGCAACTGAATGCATAAAAGCTGCAGACAGGGACAAGAGGTTCAGTTGTTGTTCAGACCAAACATCAGAATGGGCAAGATCACTAAGTGACTTTGAGTGTTGAATGATTGTCAGTGCCAGATGGGGTGGTTTGACTATCTCAAAAACTGCTGATCTCCTGGGATTTTTACACCTATCAGTCTTCAGAGTTTACATAGAATGTTGCAAGAAACAAAAAAAGACATTCCGTGCTCGAGACTCGTGGGCAAAAATGCCTTGTTAATGAGAGAGGACAGAGGAAAATGGCCAGACTGGTTCAAGCTGACATTAACTCAAACAACCACACATTATAATAGTGGTGTTCAGAAGAGCATCTCTGAATGCACAGCACTTCAAACCTTGAAGTAGATGGGCTACAGCAGCAGAAGACCATGAAAGTACATTCAGTGGCCACTTTATTAATTACAGGAGGTAGGCTCTTGACAAAGAATAGTTTGCCAGGGTAAGAGGGAAGTTGTTGAGAGTGATATGAATGTTCTGCCTAGAGCAAAATGACCTCTTTCTCTGCTGTATCATTTCCACGATTCTATGTATTATCAGTGTTCACATGGGAGAAGTTTCCTGCTTTTCACCAAAGTGCTGGTGGATCTTCTGAGAGAGCCTCACCGATGCAGCTGCCACACAGGATTCATTGGCTCACGTCCAAGGTCAAAATCTTCAGAGAGCTACAAAGGCTCAACCCTGCTTACTCCTGCCCACACTACTCCACAGGAGCCTGGAACTGTCTGCCAGGGTGGTGCAGAGGCAGATACACTAGGGTCGTTTAAGAAACTCTTGGATAAGCACATGGACGACAGCAAAATGGAGGGGTCTGTAGGAGGGAAGCACTAGATTAATCTTAGAGTAGGTTAAAAGCTCAGCACAGCTTTGGGGTTTGAAGGACCTGTACTGTGCTGTGTTCTAAGTTTTGTTTTCTGTGTGGCCCTTAAGCCCATCAGTTCTGTGCTGACCATCAACCACGTACACTACAGGCACTCAGAATTTGGTAGCGCACCGGTTAGCAGGGTGCCATTACAGCTTGTAGTATCAGAGTTCAGAGTTCAGTTCCAACACTGCCTGCAAGGAGTTTGTACATTCTGCCTGTGACTGCATGGATTTCCTCTGAATGCTTCAGTTTCCTTTCACAGTCCAGGGATGTACAGGTTAGTAGATTAATAGGTTATTGTAATTTATTCTGTGATTAGGCTAGCACAGGGTGGAGGAGCAACAGCTTATATTCTGTCCAGGTAGTCTCAAATCTGATCAATATCAGCATGAATATCAATTTCTCCTTCCAGTAAAAAATAACGTCCCTCCTTTCTTCTTCCCCACTCTGGCCTCTTACCTCTTCTCACCTTCCCCTGGGTCGCTTTCTCCTATGGTCGTCTCTCCTCTCCAATTCCTCCTTTTCCAGCCCTTTACCTTTCTGACCCACCTGTCACCTTCTGGCTATCCTCCTTCCCCTCCCTTCACCTTTCTTTTCTGGCATCTTCCCCACTTCCTTTGTGGTCGGCCTGAAACGTTTATTCATTTCCCCAGCGTTTGGTATGTGTTCCTGCTGGATTCCCAGCATCTGCAGAATCTCTTGTATTTATGTAAAACTGTTCTGTTTGGCTGAGATGAAGATGAGTTGTGTAGCTGTTAAATTAAATGCTCGATTTTCTGCTGTACGTTCTTGGTAATTTTATTTTGGTGTATGATTGATAATGCCAGCCACACTATCAGGCAGTAAGCTGCATTGAGAATGATATTACCATTTATTTGTTTCACTTATTTATTTTTATTTAGTGATACACAGAATAGGCCCTTCCAGCCCTTTAAGGCACGCTACCCTGCAACCCTGGTTTAACCCTAACCTAATCACAGGACAATTCACCGATTAACTGTTCCAAGGGAAGGGCGTACAGAGACTCCTTATAGAAGATGCCAGAATTGAACCCCAAACTCCAGAGCTGTATAGCATTGTGCTAACTGTTGCATTACCATGGCGCCCAATAATGTGTGATCCTCTACTAGACGATTAATTGTAAAATACGATGTGATCGCTGATTGCATGATGAATCCATAAAAGAAGAGTGATTTTCAAGCTTATTTCTACCTCTTCCATTGAAAACTTCAACAAAACTTATATGAAGGAATATGAGTACAGGGCAATGGTTAAACGGCAGGCTGATTCGGATGGAGAGTTATGTATATATATTATATATATTTAAAAGATTCAAACTATGAATCAAAGGTGTTGATGAATCAATATATGGGGGAAGACTGAAAATCCGGCACAACAACAACCTCTTAATCAATGACAGCAAGACCAAGGAACTGATTATTGACTTCGGGAAGAGGAAACCAGAGGTCCATGAGTCAGTCCTCAGTCCTCATCGGGGAATCAGAGGTGAAGAGGGTCAGCAACTTTAAAGTCCTCTGTGTTATCATTTCAGAGAATCTGTCCTGGGCCCAGCACGCAAATGTAATTACAAAGAAAGCACTGTAGCGCCTCTACTTTCTTAGGAGTTTACGAAGTTATGGCATGACACCTGAAACTTTGACAGACTTCTAAAGATGTGTGGTGGAAAGTGTATTGACTGGTTGCATCACAGCCTGGCATGGAAACACCAACACTCTTTACTGGAAAATCCTACTGTAGGGAGTGGATACGGCCCAGTCCATCAAGGGTAGAGCCAGTTCTCCCACTGAGCTCATCAACATGTCACAGAAAAGAAGCATCCATCATCAGGGATTTGCATCCCCATGGAAATGCTCTCTGTTCACTGCTGTCTTGAGGAGAAAGGTACAGAAGCCTCAGGACTCACACCACCAGGTTCAGGAACAGTTATTACCCTTCAACCATCAGGCTCGTGAACCAGAGGGGATAACTTCACTCAATTTCACCAGCACTATCATTGAAGTGTTCCTTCAACCTAAGAACTCACTTTCAAGGACTCTTCATCTCATGTTCTCAATATTTATTGCTTATTTATTATTATTATGATGATTTCTTTCTCTTTGTATTTGTACAGTTTGTTGTCTTCTGCACACTGGTTGAACACCCAAATTGGTACAGTCTTTCATTGATTCAATTATGGTTATTAATCTAGTATTGATTTATTGAGTATGCCCATAAGAAAATGAATCTCAGGGTTGTGTAGGTTGACGTTTAGCTGTATGTACGTTGATAGTAAATTTACTTTGAACTTTGTCTTTGAGTTCAGAACAATGGTTAAATAGAGAACTGTTTCTGACTGCTCCATCATGAGCACTAGCCTTTGTAGTTTCCAAGACATCTTCTAGGAGCGTTGTCTCAAAAAGGCAGCATCCATCATTAAGGACACCCATTATCCAGGACATGCCCTCTTCCCATTACTACCATCAGGAAGGAGATTCGGAAGCCTGAAAGCCCACACTGAATGATTTAGGAAGAGCTTATTCCCTTCTGCCATCTGATTTCTGAATGGACATTGAACAAATGAACACTACCTCACTACCTTTATTACTTCTGTTTCTGCACTACTTATTTAACTATTTAATATATATTTACTGTAATTCACATTTTTCTTTATTATTATGTATTGCACTGTACTGCTGCCGCAAAGTCAACAAACTTCATGACATATGGTGGTGATATTAAACCTGATTCTTAAAGTTGTGCACCTTCTAAGGACAGGTTAAGGGTCACTTAATTACCTGGAACCATTAACTAGGCACAGAAAGCTAAACAAACTAGCTAGCTCACTCAACAAGAAAGGGAAAAAAACTGTACGTAGCCGTACTGACCTCACCAGGAACCACGCTGGTGTTTCACCATTTCATATGGTTTAGAGCTAAGCTCCCAACCTGGGGTCCGCAGAGGGGTCCATGGCATAAAAAAAACCATGGTTAAGAGGGATATGGGACTAATGCAGGCAAATGGAACTAGCTTAGAAAGGCATCTTGGTAAGCATGGGCCAGTTGTGCTGAAAGGCCTACTTCTTTAACTATGTGGGTTCCCATGGACCATGGACCCCAGGATGGGAACACCCTACGCTGACTCTGAATTGCTGCCCGTAAATAACCGCTTGCATCTTACTTTTATCATTTATGGTTTTCTGTGATTTTGGATTTTTAAAAAATGCCAACGTCTTTTTTTTTATTTTGGACTTTAACCCAACTAAGGCAAACTTCACGGCTCTACTGCTGAGAGCTGACCCTTTAGATAGGGACTCTGTAGTTCACATTATGATGTGTTTCTAGTTTCCGGTCGTGACCCGGTTAATCCGAAAGGAGACCAATCCTGACACCACGCGCCAGACAAGAGTAGCTGACTGTCTGGTGCGACACACTAAAAAAAAGTCTCTGGTCACTCCTTTCCTTGTTGCTATTTTGAAGCGGCCTGCAGATAATGAACACAGCGCTGAATTAAATATCCCTGGACTCTTCGGATTTTGTGTTTTCTATTCTGTGTTTTTCATTCATTTCTTTTGTTGCAGTTTGCACAATTTGTTTTTTTTGCAGGTGGTTGGGTGGAGGTTGATGTTTTTCTTTGTTTTGTGGCTGTGTTGGGGAAAAGGAACATCAGGGTTGTATACTGCATACATACTTTGATAACCAGTGTACTTCGAAACTTCGAACCTTAATAAAGGAACGCAAACAGTATAACTAAAGCACCACATATTCAGGTGTAGACAGATTCATAGATTAAGAGATAATCAATAGAGACAGGAAGTGAGCGTTGTAGAGAATGTGTGATCTAATTGATGCTGCAGTCACCTTCCCTGGATCTTATTGTGGCCACAAAAATATTGGACAAATGAAGTATGTTGAATGTGACACTACAACCTACCAGTGAACAGGAAGTACAGAGAGGGTTTATCATCTACTGGTAACGATGAGCTATGAGAGTGAGTGCTGACATAACTAAAGCAGCTCCTCCCTCGGAGTGTCAGACACCCTGAGCCAATAGGCTGGTCCTGGACTAATTTCCACTTGGCATTATTTACTTATTTATGGTTTTATATTGCTATATTTCTACACTATTCTCGGTTGGTGCGACTGTAACGAAACCCAATTTCCCTTGGGATCAATAAAGTATGTCTGTCTGTCTGTCTGTCTGTCATCAGTAAGTGTAAAAGAATCAATTTCAAGCCAGCCTTTTCCCTTCCATATAAAATTGTGCAAAACGTATAAAGAGGGATGAAAACATAGGGTAATACTGCCCCCCACCCCAGTGTTTACTAGGCAGAAGACGAGCTGTATTGTGGTTGAATGAAGATTTCAATGGACTCTGTATTTATGTATTGTGCGTGGTTGTATTTTCTGATACCCTGTAGGTGCTTGTTATCTTGTATATGTGAGGACTTGGCTTCAAGCCGTGGTGTCACCTGAGAGAGGCATTGGAGCTGGAGAGCTCCACTGTGGGAGGTGTGGTGAGACGTCCAGGCTGGAATTGCAGCTACTCCCCCCAGTGTTCACTCAGCAGCAGACGAGCTCCATTCTGGTCAACTGCAGATTGATGGCTCCAGTTTTAGCCTCTCTCACTGCGTGATCGTGATACCATTTTTGTGCTTGCTACCTTGTGTGAGACTATTGGTAGTGTGTTTTTCACCTTGACCCCAGAGTAATGCTGCCTTGTTTGGCTGTATTCACGAGTATTCAGGTATGGTTAAATGACAATTAAACTTGAGCTGAATTGAAATCTAGTCGTGTGTGTCATGTGCATTAAGCAAGACAAAGATTGGGCTGAGAAAACCAAAAGTAGGAATGAACTGCACTAGGGTGTAGCAAACAGGTTTAAGGCCCAAACTCAGGGCCAGACCATGGTTCCTAGACTGAATTCAATTCTGTGGTCTGAATCTGGAACATGGGCCGAATCCAGAGTAGAATCAGATTGACATATGATGTGATACTTGTTGTTTTGTAGCAGGCAAAGACTGTTACCTAATGGGTAATTTTTTTATCCTGAATGGTCAGTATATAGAATAGCCTGGTAAAAGATAAAATATCTCAGGCAGATATTTTAGCAACATTTAAAGGTACCCAGATTAAAAAGGGGTTACCAACCTGAGGTCCAGGGACCCCTTGGTTATTAGTAGGGTTCCATGGCATAAAAAAAGTTGGGAACCTCTGATTCAGAGGGATATGGGTTAAGCAATGACAAATATGAGTGGCTTTGGAGGCAGTGCTGAGGAGGTTCATTGGGTTGATTGCAGAGATGAGGGGTTAGCCTATCGGGGAGATTAATCACTGGAATTCAACAGGAGAGGGATAGAGTGATAGTGAAGTACAGCATAGAAACAGATCCCTTGGTTCGTTCAGTCCATGCTGAAACCATTTAAACTGCCTACTCCCATTGACCTGCACCGAGACCATAGCCCTCCATACCCGACTATCCATATACTTATCCAAACTTCACTTAAATGTTGAAATTGAGCTCGCATACACCATTTGTGCTGGCAGCTCATTCCACACTCTCATGACCCTCGGAGTGAAGAAGTTTCCCCTCATGTTCTCCTTAAACTTCTCACCTTTTCCCTTAACCCATGACCTCTGGTTGTAGTCCCAGCCAATCTCAGTGGAAAAAGCCAGCTTTACCCCTCATAATTTTGTATGCCTCTATCAAATCTCCTCTCAGTCTTCTATGTTCCAAGGAATAAAGTCCTAACCTATTCAATCCTTCCGTCGAACTTAGGTCCTCCTTGTAAATTCAAGGAGCAGTGTCTGAGAAAGGCAGCGTCCATTATTAAGGACCTCCAGCACCCAGGGCATGCCCTTTTCTCTCTGTTGCCATCAGGTAGGAAGTGCAGAAGCCTGAAGGCACACACTCAGTGATTCAGGAACAGCTTCTTCCTGTCTGCCATCCAATTCCTAAACAGACATTGAATCCTTGGACACTACCTCACTATTTTTTAATACATAGTATTTCTGTTTTTTGCACGATTTTTTATCTATTCAATATATGTATACTGTATAAAGTATATTGAATAAGATTTGCTTATTTATTTATTATTATGTTTTTTTTCTTCTGTATTATGTATTGCATTGAACTGCTGCTGCTAAGTTAACAAATTTCACGTCACATGCTGGTGATAATAAACCTGATTCTGATTCTAAATTTTCTCTGCACTCATTCAACCTTATATTCATCTTTCCTGTAGGTAGGTGACCAAAACTACCTCCAACTGGGATCTTATAGAAACATAAAATTATGAAAGAGATAGAGAAGATAAAGGCAGGAAAGTTGTTTTTACTGGTGAGTGAGATGCAAGCTAGGAGCCTCAGGAATCTGGGGGAGTAGATTTCAGTCGGAGAGGAGGAGAAACTGCTTTTCCTAGAGTGTTGTGAATTTGTATAATTCTCTGCCCAAGGAAGCAGGAGCGGCTACCTCATTAAATATATTTTAAGACATAGATAGATTTTTGTATAGCAGGGGAATTGAGGGTCATGGGGAAAAGGCGGGCAGGCACGGCTGAGTCTATGGCCAGATCAGCCATGATCTTATTAAATGGCTGACCAGCCTCGATGGGCCAGATGGCCTGCCCCTGGGACTCTTGGTTGGTGTGAGCCAGTTGGAGTGAAGGGCCCATTTCTGTGCTGTATGGGCTCTGTTTCTGACCGAGGCAAAACTGAACTGAGTCGCTTTGACCTCTCACTTAGTCTGTGGTTCACCTTCGGTGCCATTCATAATGTCATCTTCCTTTTTTTTTGTCTTTTAGGCTTGGCTGACAGAGATCCATGAATACACAACACAAAGCGTGGTCATCATGTTACTGGGAAACAAGGTGAGTTTCGCTGGCGGGCACCGTTACTTTCCCTCTTTTGAAAGCACCCTTTACCCTGGAATCTGAGGCCCAGGTCAGGTGCAGCTGATTCTGGCATGAGCCACTTGGTCTGAACTGGTTGGGATGCACAGGGTCAGCGTACAAACTCCTTACAGACAGTGACCGGAATTGAATCTGGGTTGCTGGCGCTGTGATAGCATTGCATTAATGACTATACCACCCATTGTGGCTTTACAACACTTACATCATCAGGGAAGCATGCAGTGGAGGGCTTGGACCAACTTGTCCCGTGGAAACCCAGCATTTGTTAGAGGGGACGGTGTGAGGAGAGTTTGTGGGGCAGGTGGAGACAGAAGAAGGCAAGGAATTGTCACATTGTGACCATGATCTTCTTTCTGCGGCTGGTTTGGCTGCTTCTAATTACAGTACTGACTATACTGGACAGCAAAGTGCTGCCTCCTCAGAATTTTCTTTTGTTTATGACGGGCCACTTGAAGGTGAACACAAATATAATTTCAGACTACTTGTATCATGTAGGAATTTGAAGAAACAAGAAATTAACTTTTGTTAAATATAATGCATTTAATTGCATAATGGTGCTGACACTTTGCAGTAGTTCATCTAAGCAAAAAATACCCTGTTGATGATTTTCATTTGTACTCAATGTTTGAGACTTCTTGCTTAAGTGTCCAACAATAATCAGCCAGCGCTGACAGATTCCAGTTCCCCTGACACTCTTCCTCCATGATCGCAATGTCCTGGTGGCATTATGCTCGTCGCGGTCAGTGCAAGGCTTGCAGAGAAGAAGTCTAAATAGGGATGGACAAAACGAATCATCAGTGACATGTTGCACTTCATAGTTTTGTATTGCTTGAAGCATGTTGTCAACCAGCTGTACGTAGTCCGATGCTCAGTCATTGCCAAAGAGTCATCCTCAAATGCTTTCCGTGTGATTTTTCTCCAGTCCCACTAGAAGTCATTCGAATTGCCTGTCAGTGAGGACCTGTTTGATTTGTGGGCCAGCAAAAACGCCATCCTTTAATCTTGGCATCAGTTACTCTGATTTGAATTATGATTTGAAATTACAATTATAGGCGATTTCAAAAAAAAGTGGTGTGTGATAGGGAAATTTCAGGGTGATTTTCATGATCAGTAGCCCAAAACTCATAGGATACACCCAAAAGTATTCAGTTGTCCAGTGTTTTTGTTACCAAATTATTGATTGATAAACTCTGTTCACAATTGCCATGGCATATGACAAAGATTTTTAGAAGGTTATCCAGTTTGGCCATCCCAAAAATTTTGTCTGGGTGAAGGGTTTCGGCCCAAAATGTCGACTGTTTATTCCTCTCCATAGATGCTGTATGACTTTCCAAGTTCCTTCAGCATTTTGTGTGTGTTGCTCTGGATTGCCAGCTTTTGCAGTCTCAAGTGGTCAGGTGCTGCCACCTATTGGCACTTGGTGAACAGCAACGATAATCTCTTGTTCCAGTCTCCCATGTAAAGTTGCGATTATAGAGTTTATTCACTGCTATTACTCTTTTTTTGAAGGCTGATGCAACTCAGGAGCGAGCAGTAAAGAAAGAGGCAGGAGAAAAGTTAGCCAAGGTAAGTTACTCAGTTTACTCTTTTCCATAGATGCTGCCAGGCCTGCTGAATTCCTCCAGTGTTTTGTGTGTGTTGCTTGGATTTCCAGCATCTGCGGATTTGCTCTTGTTTACGTTACTCAGTAAACCACTCATGGGTTATGTTTTCCTTAAAATTAATATATTGTGTAATATTCTGCAAAATGCTGTCAGGCCAGACTAGCTAATCAGGAGGTACATTATGTAGGACTAGATGGTAATATCCCTTATGAGACATGCTGCCTAGACTCTGCGGGGTAGCCGAGTGAGTGGTGGCACCTTCTGGGTTATCAAGTGGGCACCCGCTTTCCTCAGTGTTTCGCTGATAGGCCCATGATACCTCCAGAGTGTTCAGCAGTGAATCCTGGCGTCCTGGGCTCACCCCCTAGGTGACAGTCACTCACTTGGGAGCCCAGATGGAATCCACTGACTACCCTTTTCAGCAGCTCTGGAGAGGTCTCTGACTGCCTGTTGGTGTGTCTCGCCTCGCACTCCCAGCTCCCGGAGTAGCCTCGATCCTCGATGTTCTACAAACCCTCTGCAGCCTACTTCGACCGGTCGCACCCTTGCTCTCCAGCCACATTGCTGCACCTCGGCTGCAAGCTCAGCATATCTCAGCTTCTTGCACTCGTAGGCCTAGCTGATCAGGAGAAAATAAGAAAAGACCTCATCGCTGCAAATCAAAGGTAGATTTGAACCCAGGTCTTTGAAGTGAAATGCAAGAAGCTGCAGATTTGGAGGATCAGAAGTAAAACAGTGTGGTTTAGTCACAGATCTTGGGGGTCATTGTAACTTCTGCTAATCCTTATTATTTGGAAGCTTCCTTTTATATATTTTATCTGGCTGGATTGTCCTACATTGTGGCGACCATTGCTACAGTCCTGAGCTCTGACTGCGCTTTCCACTGCATAGGACTTCCTTATGAGGGTGCTCAATCGATGAAGGTATCTCAGATATAAAGGTGTAACCCCTTGTGTAACTCTGCGTCTGTGCAAACCTCTCTTGTGCCTTTATTCCACCTCGGTCGGGTTTTCAATGGCATCAAACAAATGTCCACGTGATTAAGTTCCAAATTTCCGGTGACAGAATCCTAGCCCGAGCAATGATGTAGAGCAGTAGTGTGGTCAGAGAGGCTGGGCTGGCAGTCGAAGCTGTTAGGAAGTTGATTGCTTTCTAAAGCAGAGCGTGCAAAATATACAGAATTCTGAGGGATATAGATAGGGTAAAGGTGCAGGGAAGCAGAAACGCTTCCACAATGGTGACTGAGTTTGGGTCGGTTATTAATTGTAACCTGAATTTAATGATGCGCCTCTTAACAAGAGTCTGAGGGGAATGAGGGTGCCGTGACCTCATTGAATGGTGTCATGAGCTCAAAAGTGTGAATTCTCTCCTCTGGTTCCTGTGTGGCAGTGCGAGAGTGATTCAGACTTCTTTACCTGGTAGGGTGGGCGAAAATACTCAGCAGTATGACTGATCAAGATTAATTTTCTTCCAGGAATACGGTGTGCCCTTTATGGAAACAAGTGCCAAAACTGGCCTAAATGTTGAGCTGGCATTTATGGCCATTGCAAAGTAAGTTGTGCAGGGGGATCTGTAAAGTTTATAATTGATTAACGATCTGTAAAGTTTATAATTGATTAACAAGCTATAAATCCCAGGGATAAGGCCAGCTTTTATTGCCCATCTATAATTACTCTGAAAATCAACTCAAGTCAACTTTATAATCAGTTAACTATATGCATGTATACCGTCAAACAACGCGTTTCCCCGAACCAGGGTGTAATACACAGTAGTACACATAACACACTTTAACTTATGAAAGTAAGGATGAAATCTACAGATGGACTACACATAAAGAAAACAAACTGGAGTGCATAAATTAAATATTGTAAGGTACAGAATGGAGTAACCAGTGACACTTTGAATGTGATACGGCCAGGAGTTCAGAAGCCTAATGGCCTGAGGGGAAAAGTTGTCTCCCATCCTAGCCGTTCTTGTTTTTAGTGTCTCCGGCGTAATGGTGGGAAATCAAGGAGGATGCTGGGTGGATGGGTGTGATCCTTGATAATACTAATGGGCCTGTGTACGCAGTGCTCCTGATAAGTGTTCCTGATCCTCTCAGCCGTTCCCACAGTCCTTTGTCAGGATTTCCAGTCCGATGCTTGACTGCTCCCTTCCCGTACCAGAAGGAGATGCAGCTTGTCAGGATGCTCTGAATGGTGCTCCTATAAAATGCAACTAAGATGGAGAGGGAGGGAAGCCTTACTTTTCTCAATCTCCTTAGCAATAAGGATAAAGATCAGCTTTATTTGACACATGTACATCGATCCATGCAGTGAAGTGTATCATATTTGTCAAAGACCAATATAGTCTGGGGGCAACCTGTTTCTGGTGCCAACATAGCACGTTTACAACTTACCCACCCTAACCCTGATCGTCTTTGGAACGTTGGAGGAAACCGGAGCACCCAGAGAACACCCACGCAGTCATGGACAGAGCGTGCAATCCCCTTACAGACGGCGGTGGAAATCGAGCCACGGTCGCTGGCGCTGCAAAGCTTTGTGTTTGCTGCTAGGCTACTGTGCTGCCCCTACCGTGCGGCCCGAATGGTGGTGAGCTGCCCTTTATGAAGCTCTGCGGCCTGTGAGGCGAAGGAATTGTTGGTGGGTGAGGGATCCAGAAGGTAGAGCCGTGAATAGTCTTGGAGAGGAGTTTTTGTTTTCCTCCTCTCCGTTACCTCCGCCACCCATACGTCCTCTACTATGTCATGTGCATTCTTATTCTTTAGTAAATGGCAATAAAAATATAGAACTTAGAACAGTAAAGCACAGTACAGCCCCTTTGACCCATGATGTTGTGCCAGTCTTAAAACGTTCTCCAAGATCAATCTAACCCTTCCCTCCTACATAGCCCTCCATCCTACTATCATCCATGAGCCTAACAGCTTCTTCAGTGTCCCTAATGTACCTGCCTCTGCCACCGTCCACTTACCCACCACTCACTGTGTATCTCTGAAATCTCCCTTCTACTTCCCTCCGATCGTTCATCTTGTGCCGTGTTGTACCACTCAGGCAATCGTGGATTTTCCGTCACCACGGCTGTTCTTGGGAAATTTTTCTACAGGAATAGTTTACTATTGTGAATCCAATCCTTATGCCCCCCTCATATTAGCCATTTCCACCCTGGGAAAAGGTCTCTGGCTATCCACTCGGTCTATGCCTCTTATAATCTTGTACACCTCTACCAAGTCACCTCTCATCCTCCTCTTCTCCAAAGAGAAAAGCTCCCACTCTCTCAGCTTAACCTCATAAGACATGCTGTCTGATCCAGTCAGCATCCTGGTAAATCTCCTCTGCACCTTCTCTAAAGCTTCCACATCCTTCACCAGTAAACATACTTAAGTCACATGCGCTTCCTTGTCCTTTTGAGGGCTATGTCTTTGCCCAACACAACAAATTGCTCTCTCATGACTACTGTTGTCCTACTTTCCCTTTCCCTGTCTTTCCTGAAAAATTTACAATACCGTGCAAAAGTCTTAGGCACATACACATAACTGGGGTGCCTGAAGACTTATGTAGAGTACTGTAGTAATTTTATGTATTGCACTGTACCACTGCTCCAAAAAAAAAAGAATTTCATGACACATGGGAATGATGATAAACCTGATTCTGATACGGGTCTCTTCTATGGACTGAGAGTGGGAAGGGGACAGGGAGAGGGGAATCGTGGTTGGGAAGAGGGGAAGGGAGAGGGGAGGCAATGGGAAGCACCAGAAAGACATTCTATAATGATCAATAAACCACCCCCCACCCTGCCACCCTGTCCCACACCCTCACACGGTGCTCCACTCTTGTCTTTCCCAGCATCCTTTGCTCCCATCAGATTTACAGACTCACTCTCTGCTTCATGTTGACAAATACAGTACAGTGCAAAAGCCTTAGGCGCCATAGATAGATAGATATATATAGATATAGATGTGCGTGCACACACATATATATATGCCTAAGACTTCTGCACGGTACTGTATATCTGAATATTAAGCACCTTCATTTCTGTTTTTGACACTCTATAACATTCCCTTACAGCTGTTTGTGCTTACAGTCATTCATGGAATAGTATTTGCATATACTTTCTAAATTTGTATTCCTTTTTACTTTGATTTGTTGTAATATGATGCTACTTCAATAACTAATCCTGTCCAACACTCACTTATTTATACACCACCTTCTCCTCTTCCATGTGCTGGTGCCCAAACTGCCATCAATTTTACTTCCTCCAGCTTCCCCCCACAGTCCATAGGTTAGGGTTAGGGAGCTGGCACCAGAAGTATGGTGACATTTGCAGACTGCAGTGGGCTTTGATGCAAATGACACGTTTTAATGTACCTGTGACAAATTAAACTAAACCTTCTTTAAACTCCATTTTACAGACATGCAAATCTAACAACAAAATAAAGGTAATGACACCAGTACCGGAAGTAGAGAGTGAGAAACACAGTCTCGCAACCACAGTAATGAACCTCCCTGTGGGTGCGTTGCTGCAGTCCCATTGAAGTGTCTCTTGCACCAGACCTGGTCCCAATATCCGAGAGCCTGAAGCCCTCGCTCCTGTATATCTTCCTACTTTTGCTTTCCCTCGTGTGTGCATACTGGGAATAATCTGGAGGCCCTATATTTGACTTTCTCTCTAGCTGGCTGGATCAGTGTGTATTCTGTCGTTTGATCACTGTCAGTGGATGTAGGTGCCATTTAGTAACAAACCAGTTGCTTCTGAAAATGAGGAGGCAATTTAGTCAACCACATTTGGTAGATCGGACATAGCAGGTATACCCGACCAGATAAAGATAGAGCACATTCCCTTCTCCAACACAGATAATGAGTCCGTTGGGTTTCAAAATAAATCTGGTGGTTTGATAACTAGCATTGCTAGCTTTTTGTTAATTTCCAAGTTCAAAAACTTCCATTTATATTCCTCTTCAACCATGATGGGATCAGGCATCATGTATCAGTTTTAGTGGCTTAGATCTCTGAACAGTAGACCAGTAACATAATCTCTACATCACTCGATAGGTTATAATCCCTTAGCAGAACATAGGACATTATAGCACAGCATAAGGCCCCTTGGCCCATGATGTTGTGCCAGCCCTTTAACCTATTCTAAGAACAATCTAACTCTTCCCTCCCGCATAGCCCTCCATTTTCTATTGTCCATGTGCTTACCTAATGAGTCCGCCTCTGTCACCACCCCTGGCAGCACGTTCTCTGTGTGGAAGAAGTGTCTTATGCCATGTTACGCCTCTATTTCATCCGTCTCATTATTGACAGGGCAGAGAACATTAAAGCACAGTACATACCCTTTGGCCCATGATGCTGTGCCAACCCGAAGGTTGTAGGGCAATAAATGTTCCTGAACTGGGTGGGGTGGACCTGAAGCTCTTGTCCCTCCTGCAAGAAGACAGCCTGGCCCGGATGGTGGGGTTAGAACATAGAACACTATAGCACAGTAGGGTCCCTTCAGCCCACGATGTTGTACTGACATTTTAACAAGCTCTAAGATCAATCCGACCTTTCCTCATAACCCTCCATTTGCCATCGTCCATGTGCCGCGATAAGGATCCCTTAAATACTCCTAATATATCTGCCTCTACCACCACCCCTGGCAGGGCATTTGACATTCCAGGCACTCACCACTCTCTGTGTGAAAAACTTACATCTGTAATCCCTCTCTATACTATCCTCCAATCAACTTAAAAATAATAGTGTATTACTAGAGGTGTAAAATTAGCAGTGTGATATAATTACATTTTTGGGCAGTACGGCAGCGTAGTGGTTAGCACAACACTCAAGAGTACAGGTGACCCGAGTTCACTTCCTGCTGCTGCCACTAAGGATTTGAACGTTCTCCCTGTGTCCACGTGGGTTTCCTCCAAAGACCTTCCAGTTGGTAGGGTAATTGGTCGTTGTAAATTATCCCATGATTAGGCTAGGATTAAGTCGGGGAACTGCTGGGCGGCACTGCGGGGAGAGTCTGTCCCATACTGTATCTCAATAAACAAACTGTGTTTTATTCCAGAGAACTGAAACATAGGTCAATTAAATCACCAAATGACCCCAAGTTCAAGCTCCACGACTACGTGAATGCCGAGATGAAAGGCACAGGCTGTTGCAGCTCGTAACTCCCTCGGCCATGCTGCTGACATACTGGTACAAGACTGATCCGCGTTCAACAGCCAGGACACTTCTCCTTGTGCTCTACCATCCTTTGTAAAGTCCTTGCATGTCTGTACTTGTTGTCTGTACATTTGACAAGTGTTTAATCCAAGGAGAAGACCTTGAATTCACGCAGAGGGTGTGTGGAATAAAGACGCTAAAACTTAAATGACGGCAAATCAGGATCGAAATCATTATCCTTGATTGTTTACCTAATCAAAATCTGCTTTTGCTGAATAACGGTTTGTATCAGTAGAAAAACAACAATGTGTAGGACAGTAAATATACATCGATGTCCGTGAAAGTATGCTGTGTATATTTTTAAAATCCTTTTAATTTAACTTCATTCGGGAACAGTGGAGAGTCCACGTCTGAAAATAAATCAAGATACTGGTTGCAAGGAATAACTTGGAAAGTGAATTCAACAAGTTGCTGAAATACTGAAAACCTTTTTTTAAGAACTATGAAGTTGGACTTAATGATAATTTTATTAATAGCTACAAGATCCGTACAAAATGTTTTTGAAGTAAACACACTAGAGTGGATAGAAATGCCGGTGAATATGATTGGAAATCATCGTCGTTATGTGCTGTGTGGTATGACATTATCATTATGTGCCATGTTGTAAGACGTGGGCAATCACAGTCTTTCCATAACAATGATTGCTCTTGGCAAATTTTTCTACAGAAGTGGTTTGCCATCGCCTTCTTCCGGACAGTGTCTTTACGAGACGGGTGACCCCAGCCATTATCAATACTCTGCCTGACACCAGTGGTCGCATAACCAGGACTTGTGACATGCACCAGCTGCTCATATGACCAGCTATTACCTGCTCCCATACTTCACGTGACCCTGATCGGGGGGGGGGGGGAGGGGGGGGAGGGGAGGGGTGCTAAGCAGGAGCTACACCTTGCCAAAGGGTGACATGCAGGCTAGTGGAGGGAGGGAGCACCTTACACCTCCTTTGGTAGAGACGTATCTCCAACCTGCCACCTCATGTGATTGGGAGGACTGTTTAATTGTGTCGTATATTGCTTTTTGCTGAAAGTAAAAGTATCAAAACTAGTCTCACACTGGTCTGATTTATACCCAGCACTAATCTCTATTTCCATTTTTCTCTGGTCACTGAAACAAAGGATTGCTGGACTGGAATCAAATTTTTCATCACTGTTCTATATAATGTTGAAGTTGTTTTGCGGCAGTGCAGACAAAATTACTATAAATTAGTGGGAAAAACTGAAATAACAATAAAAAGAAAGCTGTTCCTGAGTCATTAAATATGAGTCTTAAGGCTCCTGAACTTCCTCCTCAATGGTAGTAATGAGAAGAGGGCTTGTCCCAGAGGGTGAAGATCCTTTCGAGGACATGGAACAAGCTGTCAGAAGAAGTGGTACAGCAGGGCACAATCATTATACATGCACTTGTTCAGCACACTAAACAATAAATAATGCAAAATAAAAGGAACAATAAGGTAATGTTCATAGGCTTATGAACCGTTCAGAGATCTGATAGTGAAGGGAAGATGCACTTAATCATTGAATTTGGGTCTTCAGGCTCCTGTACCACCTCCTTGATGGCAGTGGTGAGAAGAGGTGGTGTCTGGGATGGTGAGGGTTCTTAATGATGGATCTTACCTTCTTGAGCACTACCTTTTGAAGATGTCCTCAGTGGTGGGGAGGCTTGTGCACAAGATGGAGGTCGATACGTCTATAACCCTCTGCAGCCTGTTTTCCGTGTATAGATTACCCTGATGAATGTCTCTCAAGCCCATTTTCCCATCTAATTTCCAAATATCTCTAAATCCACAAATCCGTGAATTTGTGCTGAAATATAATCAAAATTGGACTGCTCCCGAGGACGACAAACTAGATTTACGGTGCTCTGCATGAACTTTTTCATTTCAAACTTGAAATTTATCTATTTGTATGTTTACTTTTATTTAGAGATACAGTACAAATCAGGCCCATCCTGTCCAAGGAGCCACCTATTTAACCTTAGCCTAATCAATGGACGATTTACAATGAGCAATTAACCTTCTAACCAGTACGTCTTTGGTCTGTGGGAGGAAACCCACCCAGTTCATGGGAAGAATGTACAAACATCGTACCTACAGCTCTGAAATTGAGCTTCAAACTCCAGAATGCTCTGGGCTGTAATAAATTTGTACTAACTGCTATGGTATTGTGGAACTCACTGAACTAGAATGGCTGACCTTTGAAATGAGACAATGACCCCTATTGCTAGTTCATCTCAGTAAATCGCCTTCTATTTCTCAAGCATATCACCTCTCATTTTCTTAAGAACAAGGCAAATTTGGTCATTAAGGATGAGCTGTTCACCCAGAGTCTTTCCAGTGGCTACACAGCATCAACTCCAGTGATTGAAAGAATGAAGTATTTGGAATTAAATACTGCATCCACCATCAAGCTCCATGCAGCTTTGGATGTTGCAGCCCCAGCGCAAGATCATTGAAGGACAGAAAGAAAATGCAGGAGGAACTCAGCCAGCCGGGCAACATCTATGGAAAAGACAGTTGACATTTTGATCTGAGACCCTTTATCCATTTCCAGCATCTACAGATTTTCTCATTTGTGAAACAAAACACTAGTTCCTTTGCATGTCCTCAAGCCTCAAAGTATTTCCCCACATAATCTCAATAACTACAGTGTCTTTGAACATGGATATGATGAACAGCTGATTGTTTTGCTCTTCCACTTTCCCTCACAAGGGGTCATAGGTGAAGAGTGAAAGGTGAAATATTTAAGGGGATCTGGAGGGAAATCTTTCTGAAGGTGGTGTGATTGTGGAATGGGCTGCCAGCGTAAGTGGTAGATGCTGGTTTGACTGCAAAGTTTAAGAGAAATTTGGATCAGGACATGGATGAAAGAGGTATTTATTTATTTATAGAGATTTAGAGCAATTCCCCCAATTTAACACTAGCCTAATCACAGGACAATTTACAGTAACCAATTAACCTACCAATGAGTACATCTTCAACTGTAGGAGGAAACCAGAACATCCAGAGGAAACCTGTGCAGTTACGGGAAGAACATACAAAACTCCTTACAGGCAGCCGCAGGATTTGAACCCCCAGTCACCTGTACTGTCAATTGCTGTACTAACCACTATGCTACTATTCCCCATCTTACATGCATAATCCATTATTTTATGAGAGAACACATGACAGCACAATGGCTCAGATGGTAAAGTTGATGCTTCATAGCTCCAGTGACACAAACTAAATACTGTACTAGCATCTCAAGCGTTTTTCATCCGTTTAGATATTGGAACAACTCAGAATGGAGTCAATGGTGCATAGCATGGAGGTAGAGTGCCCTCTGCTGGTCGTATAGTCAGTTTTATAATCTGATCCAAACTGCCACCATTCTATCTCAAAATTCAAAAGTAATTATCAAAGTACGCCTATTATACAACCTTGAGACTCACCTCCTTAAACTAAAAGAAACCCAGAAAAACCTATTAAAAAAGACCATCCAGTTATTCTAACCAGTTACATAGGCAGCACAGCAAGTCTCTTAATAAACACTGACAATAGACAATAGGTGCAGAAGTAGACCATTCAGCCCCTCGAGCCTGCACCACCATTTTGAGATCATGGCTGATCAATTACCATCAATACCCAGTTTCTGCCTTGTCCCCATATCCCTTGATTCCCCTATCCATAAGGTACCTATCTAGCTCCTTCTTGAAAGCATCCAGAGAATTGGCCTCCACTACCTTCTGAGGCAGTGCATTCCAGACCCCCATAACTCTCAGGGAGAATGAGTTTTTCCTTAACTCTGTCCTAAATGACCTACCCCTTATTCTCAAACCATGCCCTCTGGTACTGGACTCTCCCAGCATCTGGAACATATTTCCTGCCTCTATCTTGTCCAATCCCTTAATAATCGTATATGTTTCAATCAGATCCCCTCTCAATCTCCTTAATTCCAGTGTGTACAACCCCAGTCTCTCTAACCTCTCTGCGTAAGACAGTCCAGACATCCCAGGAATTAACCTCGTGAATCTACGCTGCACTTCCTCTGCAGCCAGGATGTCCTTCCTTAACCTTGGAGACCAAAACTGTACACAATACTCCAGGTGTGGTCTCACCAGGGCTCTGTACAAATGCAAGAGGATTTCCTTGCTCTTGTACTCAATTCCCTTTGTAATAAAGGCCAACATTCCATTAGCCTTCTTCACTGCCTGCTGCACCTGCTCATTCACCTTCAGTGACTGATGAACAAGGACTCCTAGATCTCTTTGTATTTCTCCCTTACCTAACTTTACACCGTTCAGATAATAATCTGCCTTCCTGTTCATACTCCCAAAGTGGATAACCTCACACTTATTCACATTGAACACCATCTGCCAAGTATCTGCCCACTCACCCAGCCTATCCAAGTCACCCTGAATTCTCCTAACATCCTCATCACATGTCACACTGCCACCCAGCTTAGTATCATCAGTAAATTTGCTGATGTTATTTTCCATGCCTTCATCCAAATCATTAACGTAAATGATAAACAGCTGTGGTCCCAATAGGAGCCCTGTGGCACCCCACTAGTCACCACCTGCCATTCCGAGAAACACCCATTCACCGCTATCCTTTGCTTTCTATCTGCCAACCAGTTTTCTATCCATGTCAATGCCTTCCCCCGATGCTCTGAGCTTTGATTTTACCCACCAATCTTCTATGTGGGACCTTATCAAATGCCTTCTGAAAATCAAGGTACACTACATCCACTGGATCTCCCCCATCTAACTTCCTGGTTACATCCTTGAAAAACTCCCAACAGATTAGTCAAGCATGATTTACCCTTGGTAAATCCATGCTGGCTCGGCCCAATCCTATCACTGTTATCTAGATATGTCACTATTTCATCCTTAATAATGGACTCTAGCATCTTTCCCACCACCGATGTCAGGCTGACAGGTCGATAGTTTCTCCCTCTCTCCTTTCTTAAAAAGTGGGATAACATTAGCCATTCTCCAATCCTCAGGAACTGATCTTGAATCTAAGGAACATTGGAAAATGATTACCAATGCATCCACAATTTCCAGGGCCAACTCATTTAGTACCCTAGGGTGCAGACCATCTGGACCTGGGGATTTGTCAGCCTTCAGTCCCATCAGTCTACTCATCACCGTTTCCTTCCGAATGTCAATCTGTTTCATTTCCTCTGTTACCCTATGTCCTTGGCCCATCCTTACATCTGGGAGATTGCTTATGTCTTCCTTAGTGAAAACAGATCTAAAGTGCTCATTAAATTCTTCTGCCATTTCTCTGTTTCCCATAACAATTTCATCCAATTCATTCTTCAAGGGCCCGACATTGTTCTTTACTATCTTCTTTCTCTTCACATACCTAAAAAGGCTTTTGCTATCTTCCTTTATATTCCTGGCTAGCTTGCATTTGTACCTCATTTTTTCTCCCCGTATTGTCTTTTTAGTTAAGTTCTGTTGTTCCTTAAAAACTTCCCAATCATCTGTCCTCCCACTCACCTTAGCTCTATCATATTTCCTTTTTTTTTAATGCTATGCAATCTCTGACTTCCTTTGTCAACCACTGTGACCCCTTTCCCCCCTTTGAATCCTTCCTTCTCTAGGGGATGAACTGATTTTGCACCTTGTGCATTATTCCCAAGAGTACCTGCCATTGTTGTTCCACTGTCTTTTCTGCTAGGCTATCCGTCCAGTCAACTTTGGCCAGCTCCTCCCTCATGGCTCCAGTTTCCCCTGTTCCGATCTGCCCTTGTCCTTCTCAAATTGCAGATAAAAGCTTATCATATTATGATCAATACCTCCTAATGGCTCCTTTACTGCAAGATCGCTTATCAAATCCTGTTCATTACATAACACTAAATCCAGAATAGTCTTGTCCCTGGTCGGCTCTCGTACAAGCTGTTCCAAGAATGCATCCCGTAGGCACTCTACAAACTCCCTATCCTGTGGTCCAGCACCAACCTGATTCTCCCAGTTTACCTGCATGTTGAAATCCCCCATAACTACTGCGACATTACCTTTGCCACATGCCAATATTAATTCCCTATTCAACTTGCACCCAATATCCATGTTGTTTGGTGGCCTGTAGACAACACCCATTTGGGTCCTTTTGCCCTTACTGTTCCTCAGTTCTATGCACACAGACTCTACTTCTCCTGACCCTATGTCCCCCCTTGCAAAGGACTGAATCTCATTCCTCACCAACAGGGCCACCCCACCCCCCTCTGCCCACATTTCTGTCCCTACGATAGCACGTATACCCTTGTACATTCATACACTGGATTGTGTATGCACCCAAAGGAGTATTGCCACCATTTGGTAATTGGTATAGGTCTGGTTAAAAGCATCTGCCAGAGATCATGGTTAGTGTAACATTACAGTGTCAGTTGAAAGATTGGGATTCAGTTCCTGATGCTGTCAGCAAGGAGTTTGCACTGTTACCGTGCAGGTTTCCTGCCACGTTTCAAAGATGTGCATTTAGGGGCTAGCGAGTTGAGTGTCATGTTAGTGCCGGAAACACAGTGACACTTGGCTGCCCAGCCCAACCCTCATTTGATTTAATGCATTGACACATTCCACTGATTAAATGTTATGTAACAAATAAAGCTAATCTTTAAAAATATATCTTTATCTTAACATAAAAGGAATAAAAAGGTTGGTGGGAAGCTGCAATTACACACCCTCACAGTTATCAGAGCAGGGACTCTTAACAAAATGTGGAAAGGATGTTTCCAGTAGGGGGAGCACCTTCTAGGACTAAGGCAGGGGTCGGCAACCTTTACCACTGAAAGAGCCATTTGGACCCGTCTCCCACGGAAAAGAAAACACTAGGAGCCACACAACCCGTCTGACATTTAAAATGAACTAACACTGCATACAACGTTTTTTTTGCCTTTATGCTATGTATAAACAAACTATAATGTGTTGCATTTATGAAATCGATGAAGTCCTGCAGAGAAAACGAAATTACATTTCTGCATGCAACAAAAACATTTTGATCTCCGAAAAAAAGACGTTTGGTTGAAGGTTACTTTTAAGTAAAATACTCAACGTCTATTTGAGTCCTTCTTGTATTTATGAAAAACGCCGAACTTAAATTGTCCGCCAGCAGCAAACCAAAAATAACGTCAGCCAGCTGTCAACCTGAAAAATAAAAGGACTATTTCACTGAACAATCAAAAAATATGAATATATGTAAAATAATAGGCAATTAAAATATTTATCATACTTGGTTAATGGGATTTCTGTTCCTGGACCTCAGCGCACAGCGTCTGCACATTAGGGCTGTATGATGTCACCTTCATCTTTACACAGGATCGTAGGCTGTCATCTGTGAGGCGTGCGCGATGTTTCTTTCTAATAAAATTCATGTTGGAGAACACCTGCTCACATACATATGTGGATCCAAAGATCGACAGGACTCCAAGCGCATACTTTTTAATGTTTACATAAATGTCAGGGATAGCATTCCATGTTTCGAACACAAGTTTGTCCGGTTTGGGGAGGTTTTCAATATCACTCCATTTGTGATTCTGAGCAAGAACGGCCTTCTGACGGGCAACATCTTCAAGGTCTGCTGTCAAGCATCTAAACTTGGACACCCATATGTCTTTGTCGGCTATGTCGGCCAGTTCCATCTCAAGATCAGGTTAACTCACACCTGCCAATGCAGTCGTATTCAGTAGTGATGGATCGATGCTTAGGGGAGGGACCGGGAAGGATAATGTGTTTTTTACCTGTCTGAACTCACAGAAGCGTTTCCCAAATGATGTTTGCATTGCGATGATTGCAGAATGTAAATACTCCGAATTTATCATGTCGTGAGCTTGTTTGAACTCTCTCAAATTGGGGAAGTGAGACAATGTGCCTTTCTGTAAATCTCTGGCAAGCACTGTCAACTTGTGCTCAAATGCCAAAACATCCTCCAACATGTGCAGGGCTGTGCGTCCTTTCCCCTGAAGAGCCTTGTTCAGAGTGTTCAGGTGCGCTGTCATGTCTACCATGAAGTGTAGCTTTTACAGGCTCTCTGGCTGTTCCAGCTCAGGAAAGGTGAGAACTTTGCTGCCAGGAAAGTTTTCACTTCTTCCAGACACGCGACAAAGCGTTTCAGCAGCTCCCCTCTTGACAGCCACCGGACTTTGTTGTGCAGCAGGAGATCAGAATATGCGCTTTCCAGCTCGTCCAGTAACAAACGGAATTGACGGTGATTTAAACTTTTTGCCATTATTTTATTGACAATCTGAATGATAACATCCATTACTTCTGTGCATTCCGGAGGAAATGTTTGAGCGCACAGTGCCTCTTGGTGCAAGATGCAGTGCAATGTCAGCAGCTTTCTGTCCAGCGACTTCTGCAGTAAAACCACAAATCCCTTGTGCGCTCCTGTCATACTTGGTGCCCCATCACTAGCTACTGACACTAGGTGGGTGGTCTTTATTACTTTGGCTCTTAAACAATTCAAGACAGCCTCAGAGATGTCCTCCCCTCCCCCACCCCCCGTGTTTGGACTTTTTGAGGTATCAACTCTATCATTTCTTCCTGTGGCCCGGCAGAACAGCGCTATTTGTTCAATATCACATTTGTCTTTAGACTCGTTACAGGCAATCGAGTAGGCCACAGCTGAATTGATGTCTTTAATTTACTGTCTTCTTTCATTTTTATGGTTCTGTCTTTGACAGTCTTTGCAGAGAGGGGCATATCCCTGATTTTCTGCACAATTTCACTCGTTTTTAAAGTCCATGAATAGATGTTCTGAAATCTTAGATTCTTTTATATATTCACCATCTGTAAACTGCTTCCCGTGCCTGACTATTTCCTGAGTGGCAACAAAACTAGCATACGTCGTTGATTTTCCAGACATCATCCACTTCTTGAAATGATTTTTGCTCAGATCGACCATCCTCATCAGTTCCGAAACGGCTTTTTTTTTCTCATCTCCATCCGGATATTTTTGAGCAAAGGCTGCGTGTTTGCTGGAAATGTCTTGCGACTTTTGACTTTTTGTTGTTTGCTAGTTTCTCATTGCATATTAAGCATACCGGTAAACCAGTCTCGTCAGCAGTGAAAGCAAATGAATCTGCCCACGTATCATTAAACGTTGTTTTCTTCAGTCACTTTTCTTTTTTTAGAATTCTCCATAGTTAGCCTACCTTGGATCGAAAAATTAAAGAAATCGCGCACTGGCGGGTGTCAGGCATTGGCCGTGGTGACGTATATTAATAGCGACGAAAAACACATTTTATTTAGATTGTACAAGATCACCATAATCTTCAAATTTAGAATTACATTTCAAAAACTAACATAAAATACATTTTAATTAAATACTCATCATTTATTTTCCAAAGCCATAGGGAGCCGCAGCACAGAGATGAAAGAGCCGCGGGTTGCCAACCCCTGGACTAAGGGATAAAGCCTCAGAACACAAGCTCATCCCTTTGGAATGGAAAGAGTAATCTCTAGCCAGAAGGTGGTGAATCTGTGGAGTTCATTGCCACAGATGGTTGTGGATGCCAAGTCATTGGACATAAAATAGAGGTTGAGAGATAGGCTATGGCTGAGGAGAACAAGGTTGTAAAGGAAAATGAAACAATCGTGATTGAATGGTAGAGATCTCAATAACCAAATGGCCTAATTCTGTTTTTATAATCTGGATATGTAACACATGGCCCTTTTGCTGATGCTCCGATACTATAAACGTGCAGGTCTTGCATTTACACTCCAGTTAAGATGGTAGCGCACTTGTTTGCAGCAGCCTCTCCAGGTCCAACAAATGGTTCAAATGTTTTGTCTCGAGCATTTCACTTGTGATCAACAAAACCCTGTTGGGCATTGGTAATACAACATACTGCAAGTCTGATTCATTGAATCAGTAGAGAGCAGTGACAGAAGATGAGATGCATAGCCTCAGTTGTGTGGATCAGGCCCCTATGCTGTGCTATCACCTATTACAGCCACCCAGGAGAAAACAGGACATGCTGAAATCCCTGGTGGTTTGGGGTCTGACCCCTGCAGGCCAGGTTTCCCATCAGTAGCAGGTAACAGGCCCTTCTATCCCAATAATCCATAATGTCCAGCAATCTCCAGTTAACTTATTTACAATGACCAACCATTAAATCTTTGGAACATGGACCTGCAGGACATCCTAATTATACTTTCCTCCCAGTAAAATTGTAAACAAGAAAATCTGCAGATGTTACATAAGATGCAGGAAAAACTTGGGCCAGGCAGCATCTATGGGGAAAAAAGTAAACAGCTGTCATCTCAGGTCTTTATGAAGAGTTTGGCCCAAAATGTAAACTGTTCTGTTTTTCCTTGGGAGCTAAATTATACCTCCTCATATTAGCCATTTGTTGTCCATTTGATCTATGCCTCAATCAAATAACCAATCACCCTCTCCAAAGAGGAAAAACCCACCTACTTTCTTAAAACCTCCAATCCAGGGGTCATATCAAACATTGCTGTCAAATTGATAAAGATCATTTAGATCCTTAGTGCTGGGATTTCTCTAGGTTGGAATTGGTATTGTATTAGCTCAGTTTTAAAATACAAAATGCAGTAAAGCATCTGAAAACCTTGGGTAAGATGGCAGCACTCTTCAGTCACAGCAGCCTCTGTGTCCAACAAATGGTGCAAATGTCTAGCCTTTTATTGTAAATATCTCCTGGATATTCAGAATCAGGTTTATTATCATTGGCATGTGTCATGAAATGTATTAACTCAGCAACTGTTTAATGAAAACATAGAGAAAAAACAAAGTAAATCAATTACAGTATACATATTGAATAGATTAAAAATCATGCAAAAACAGAATGTATTAAAAAGTGAGGTAGTATTCAAGAGTTCAATGTCCATTTAGGAATCAGATGGCAGAGGATAAGAAGCTGTACCACTGCTTTGTTATTGCAGACCAGATACCCATAGTTGAACACCACCAGTTGTAGCCACAGTGAGGCATCAGAACCAGTGAGAAAACACAGTGTGCCAGAATGTACTAACCCATGCAGGTTAGCTCTCCCTCCAACGTTCACTCAACTGCAGCTGACCCAGTGAGATGAGCCATTCTTACTGAAATGTGACTCCCATACAGCAGCAATCTGAAGACCATGACACTGATGCATTTGTGGTTAAGCTACTTTGTGACTGTACACGCTGGATTTTTTGCCATAAGGAATGTTTCCTTTAGCTGTATACATTTGTATAGTTGAATGACAAACCTGAACTGAGGTAAATCAGATGAGTTTATGGGAGTCACACACTGGATGCCAATTTGCGCATTTTTAAACAAAGGAGTCAGTCCAGTTAAGTGCATGCAAATGCATGAAATTCAAAGGGCCATCTCTCACTGAAGCCAACCATCGATTCCCCCCACTCCCCCCCCAAACAAAAACTATCAGTTGCAAGGCTGAGGGAAACAATAAGATACCTTCTCAAATATCCTTTAATGCTGTCATTACTCAGTGGATACAAAACATGCCATTTTCTGTCAAAAGCTGTTTTCACAAGTCTGAATAGGTCACCAAGTCAGATGTTACTATAGCCCCTGAATACAAGTCAAGCTCTGAAATGCTGCCCAAATGCTGTGCATTTTAAAATAGCTGAATTAAACTCAAACCTAGCCAACAGAACCAGAAGGAAAAATTGACAGATGAAGACAATTAAATAACACTTTATTAAGGAAGAATACAAAAATGTCCACCTTTAACATTTTAGAAACAGCCTTCACCATTATACTACTCTTGCTTCACTTCTTCCTTTACAGTTCTAAAGGGTCTCGGCTCAACTGTTGACTTTATTCATTTCCATCGATGCTGCCTGTCTGCTGAGCTCCTCTGGCATTGTTACTTAGAACAGCAAGTCCAAGTTTCAGAGGTCAGACTGCCGATTCTCAATCCTGCAACAGTAAAATGATCAGATCAGTGCCAATCACATGTCTATTTCTAACATCAGATACACTTGCAGAGCTTCAGCCAGATAATGTAATCAAGCATTGCTAATGCAATAAGGTGTCAGAAGTAAAGACTCATCAGACCCAGGAATTCTGCAAAAGCAAGTCTGAAAATACATTCTTTATATTACACATCAATTACACAATGGTTTAATCTCAAATTTACTGCAATTTCAAAAACTAATGTAAAAGTACACATCAAATCCAGTTCTCATGCAATCAGACACAAATACAATGAGCAACTCACCAGGCACAGCAGATGAGTTCACTGTAAGAATCAAGCCGAGAACCACATTGGATCTAAAAATATTCACAATATAATCAGTATATCACCAATAATCATAACCATTCTAATGTTAAACTTCAGCTACATTAGATAAAAATATTGAGATCAGCAGCCCCTTAAACATTCCATTTCAAATATAAGCAGTTTAAACATCAGAGCCATCTACATTGGCTCTGGCGAACAGTTCAAACACACTTCATTACTTCCTCTTCTCTATGTCCTCAAAGTTTACAAACTATATGGATATGCACATTGCAGATCAGATTGAAATGTGTTTGTTACTGACCAACAACCTTTGAGGTAAAAACTGCACATCAGCAGCACAGCTTATTCCTGTGCTGTACTATCCTGTTCTAGTGCAATGTGTAGGGGGCAGAGGAAACTTTAGCACCTGGAAGAATCCCAGTCACATGGAAACATCTCAGACAGCATCAGGAATTTAACCACAATCTTACAGTAAAGTGCACCATTCACTTCACCATTGGATTATCATTAATACATTCAATTACAAGCACAGCAAATGTCAGTAGTACAGAAGTGTGGAGACAAGCTATGCCTGACAACAGTATTTCTTAGGGTCCCAGGTACGAGCCATCAGCTGCATTGTTACAGATGCTGTCTGACCTGCTGCTCTTTCATATTTTAAAGATCTGCAGTTATAATGGACCTTTATTAATTTTTAATGGCTCTGGTCACCAACAGCTCAACTGTAATGGAACAATATTTCAGGAGCAGGTACATGCATTTGAAGTTACTCTGTAAAAGTCCAGTCAATTGCATTTAAAATTACACCAAGCATAGCTAAATATCACTTATTTTATTTAGACCATCTGCCCAACCCACCTACTTAACCTTAGCTGAAGGACAACTCACAATAACCAAATAGCCTATGAAGGACAACTCACAATAACCAACTAGCCTAATATCAGATCTTTGGCTTGTGAGGTACTATGGCACCCAGAGGAAACACAACATCCAATCACCTTACAGATGGCATCAGAATTTAATTTCAAGACACCAGGAGTGTAATCTCCCAGATGTATGAATGGGCCAAGGACATAGGGTAACAGAGGAAATGAAACAGATTGACATTCGGAAGGAAACGGTTATAAGACTGATGGGACTGAAGGCTGACAAATCCCCAGGTCCAGATGGTCTGCACCCTAGGGTACTAAAGGAGGAAATTGCAGATGCATTGGTAATCATTTTCCAATGTTCCTTAGATTCAGGATCACTTCCTGAGGATTGGAGAATGGCTAATGTTATCCCACTTTTTAAGAAAGGAGGGAGAGAGAAAACAGAACTATCGACCTGTCAGCCTGACATCAGAGGTGGGAAAGATGCTAGAGTCCATTAAGGATGAAATAGTGACATATCTAGATAACAGTGATAGGATTGGGCCGAGCCAGCATGGATTTACCAAGGGTAAATCATGCTCGACTAATCTGTTGGGAGTTTTTCCAAGGATGTAACCAGGAAGTTAGACAGGGAGATCCAGTGGATGTAGTGTACCTCGATTTTCAGAAGGCATTTAATAAGGTCCCACATAGAAGATTGGTGGGTAAAATCAAAGCTCAGGGCACTGGGGGAAGGCATTGACATGGATAGAAAACTGGTTGGCAGATAGAAAGCAAAGGGTAGCGGTGAATGAGTGTTTCTCGGACTGGCAGGTGGTGACTAGTGGGGTGCCACAGGGCTCAGTATTGGGACCACAGCTGTTTACCATTTACATTAACAATTTGGATGAAGGCATGGAAAATAACATCAGCAAATTTACTGATGATACTAAGCTGGGTGGCAGTGTGACATGTGATGAGGATGTCAGGAGAATTCAGGGTGACTTGGATAGGCTGGGTGAGTGGGCAGATACTTGGCAGATGGCACTTAATGTGACTAAGTGTGAGGTTATCCACTTTGGGAGTAAGAACAGGAAGGCAGATTATTATCTGAACAGTGTAGGGTTGGGCAAGGAAAAATACAAAGATCTCGGAGTCCTTGTTCATCAGTCACTGAAGGTGAATGAGCAAGTGCAGCAGGCAGTGAAGAAGGCTAATAGAATGTTGACCTTTATTACAAAAGGAATTGAGTACAAGAGCAAGGAAATCCTCTTGCATTTGTACAGAGCACTGGTGAGACCACACCTGGAGTATTGTGTAGTTTTGGTCTCCAGGGTTAAGGAGGGACATCCTGGCTGTAGAAGTGCAGCGTAGATTCACGAGGTTAATTCCCGGGATGTCTAGACTGTCTTATGCAGAGAGGTTAGAGACTGGGCTTGTACACACTGGAATTAAGGTGATTGAGAGGGGATCTGATTGAAACATAAGATTATTAAAGGCCTGGACAAGATAGAGGCAGGAAATATGTTCCAGATGCTGGGAGAGTCCAGTACCAGAGGGCATGGTTTGGGAATAAGGGGTAGGTCATTTAGGACAGTGTTAAGGAAAAACTTCTCCCAGAGTTGTGGGGGGTCTGGAATGCACTGCCTCAGAAGGTAGTGGAGGCCAATTCTCTGGATGCTTTCAAGAAGGAGCTAGATAGGTATCTTATGGATAGGAGAATCAAGGGATATGGGGACAAGGCAGGAACCGGGTATTGATAAGAATTGATCAGCCATGATCTCAAAATGGCTGTGCAGGCTCAAAGGGCCAAATGGTCTACTTCTGCACCTATTGTCTATTGTAATAAGTGTGCCAACTGCCATCCTGCTTTAGCACCCACTTCACAATACCTTCCTTCAAGATGCCAGAGTTAAGGGCCACAGGTCAAGTTTTACTATTACTTTAAAACTTACCCAGGCACCTTGAATTATACCAAAGCATCCTGATACAGCATAAAAATACTTGCAACAGACAGCATTTCTGGGACAAGATGAATGGCTTTTGCTCTGGAACAAATTGCTCAACTCCCACCAAACATTTACCAGTTTATATCAAATGTCATTGATGACTACCAATCTGTTACATCAATAGCAGCATAGTGGCTTGTGAGATTCTGCTACAGCTTGAGGCAGCTGAGTTCAATCCCATCTTCCTCCAAGGCATTTGTATGTCCTCCCCTGTGGCAATTGTGGGTTTCCTCCCTATCCAAAGACACTAATTGGTCATCAGGTTGCCCTGTGATTAGCATAGGTTTAATCAGGGGTTGTTGATGCAGCACAAGGACCAATTCCACACCATCTCCAAATAAAATGACCTGAAATTACGCAGCAGTTCACCTGTTTTAAAACAGAGCCTCAGAACCAAGAGTATAATCAAGCATTGCCATATGCAACACTTTCAGTGGAGATGTCAGAAGTAAAAAAGATTCATCAAGGGCTCAATTTCTAATACAAGTTTTGCCACTAAAAGGAAAATTGAAACTTCATTGGTACTTGTAAAAGTATAATTCAAAACTGTACAAGTAAACTTGTAGTTAAAACTATTTTTTTTCTACTGCCATACACTTGGTATAAAAGCACAGTAACCCAAAACCTTCCTCCAATGTGAAATAGAAACTTACCAAGAATGTGAGGGAGTCAGGTCCCTACTCTCCCAATGCTCCAGGCATGTTGCAGGCATATAGTGCAGATCTACCAGCCCATTCCTGCAAAGTCAAGTGATATATACTGCCATTTCAGGACACCTGGAATAAAAAATAAGATTACATCAGCCCAGCTACCCTTCATTCAAGTAAATATTTATCACATTTCCAAAGAATACAGAATGCATGATGCTCTGGTTTCGTTTTTAAGTAAACTGATAAAATACCGAGCAACATGCTTGCTTTATGCTATCAAAGGCATTAGATGGCAGCAAGGAAAAATAAATTTATTTTGAGGCACAATGACCTCCAGTGGCCAAGTTTACAGTTACTAGAAGAAACTGCAAGTGTCACTATGCCTACAAGCTTACCAACCCTAACTTGTACCTATTTGGAATGTGGAAAGCTGAAGCACCCACACAGGGAGAACATACTTAGGCTACGTCCACACACCGTAACCATAACCAAAGCTATATCTCTTCGTTTTTACCCTCCGTCCACACTAAAATGGTGTTTTCTTCCCCTGAAAACAGCTTTTCAAAATGCTCTCCGGAGTGTGTAATTTTGAAAACGCCGCTTGGCCAGAGCAGTGTGGACAGCGTAACCGGAAAAATCTAAAAACGCTGTCATGACATGCCGGGACGGATGGTGACGGCAGTGCGTCATTCCATTTTCTTGAATGCAACCTAACAATTTCAGAACAGACAGCAACGAGACTGAAGCCAGAAGAGCTAGAAATGTACTCAAATACCTTGATCCATAACTTACTGAATAAATAACTATACTCACTTTACCGTTTTCTGTCCTTGCTTGTATGAAGGTGGTTTATGCAAGTGCTTCTGACAATAGATGCGTAACAGCCCAGTGTAACATTGTATGGAAATACAAGATAATACTGACGCAGACATGTTTTATACACTTAACAAGGGGCTTTATTAATGCAACAGTCCATCAGTTTTTCAATATTTGTCATCAGTCAGGTCATACTATCTGAACATCGGTTGCCTCCATACTCTCCAGTATTTGTTTTTTTTTACTTTCAAGTCCTGCATGAGAGCCAACAGCTGTCTGTCATTTGTTTTTCTAGTCTAACTGAAAAAATGCGCACCAAGTCTTTCATGGCTAGATTCGACACCAAACACGTCGATTGTATTCAGTAGATGTGTCCTGCGCATGCACAGGAGATTCACCGAAATATCCATTTCAATGTGGACGCCTATCGTTTTTAAACACAAAACTGGCATTTTCAAAATTATCTGGTCTAGTGTGGACGTAGCCTTAGAGACACTAGCAGGAATTGAACCCCGATCACTAATCACCGAAACTGCAAAGCAATGTGTTAAAAGTTCTGCTGCCCTCAACAGGAATTGAACCCCCATCTTACAGCTGGCACTGTAAAGCATCATGCTAACTGCAATACTACAGTATTAATCAGGCATAACACATTAAATAACTAATGTTTTTAAAAAAAATTAAAGATAGGGACAGGAGTACCTGTGAAGAAACTGCAGGTTAATCATGCAAACCATGCCTGATACATTTACATAAGACTGGATACATTAGCCAATTTTGTTTTGAACAGATGCTGCCTATCTGGCGTTCATATTTTCTACATTTGCAGGTTATAATGTAGCCTTTATTAATATTTAATGGTTCTTGTCACTGACAGCACAACTTAAAATAAATCCAAATGAAATAGCTTTTCAGCAGGACTTGCATTTGAAATTGCATTGGAGGGTGAGTAATTCTACTACATTTAAGTCTCAAGTTAACACTCCACAATATTTCATTAGAGATGGAGATAAGGGTGACAGTAAAACCTGAATTCTAGTAATTTTGAACCTAACAATTCAAACTTGATACCTTGCATTGTACAATGGCATCCTGATATGGCACTGAAATTCTACACATGCAACAGGTAGTTTTCCAGGACACAGCTGAAATCGGGCTAAGTTTTGCCCATTAAGCACATTCACAAATTGCTCAATTTGCAAACACATCAGTTAATATCAAATATCACCAGTTTTCACAGCAACCTGAAATTACGCAGCAGCAGTGTTCAGGAAGCAGCAGTTCACCCGTTTTAAAACAGAGCCTCAGAATCAAGTGCGTAATCAAGTATTGCCATATGCAATACTTTCAGTGGAGATGTCAGAAATGAAAAAGATTCATCAAGGGCTCAATTTCTAAAACAAGTTTTGCCACTAAAACAAAATGAAAATGGAATCAAATTGGTACTTTAACCTGTACAATTCAGATTAATCCAAAACTATTATGGCTGCCCTACAAATAAACTTTTATTCAACACGATTTCTTTTATCTGTTGCCATGTACATTAACCCAAAACCTTCCAATGAATATGAAAAAGACTTACTGAATGAGAGGGAATTAAGCCCCGACTCTCCAGGCACGTTGATTTGGTTAACTTGCAGGCATATAAAACAGATCTTCCAGCCCATCCCTGCCAGGATGGTGATAAAGGCATCATAAATGCTACCATTTAAGGACACCTGGAATTGGAAAGATTAAATCAACCCAACTATTTTGTTTGAGAAAATACACATTTCCACACATACCACAATGTGCCTGCAGTATAAACCTCATGCTCATTTCAATTTTTAAAAATTATAATTGGGAGGCAACAACAGCTTTTTGCCATTAAAGGTTTGACCAGCAGATGGCAGTCACGTCTAACATTTAATTCAAGCAACGATGAGCAGTGGGGCTCGAAATCTAACGTTTCTCTACCATATTCAATTCACCAAGTTGAGGGTAGTTATCAACTTCCGGCACACTAAGTCTTTCTCCGGGCGATACTCAAACTTGCATGAACACTTTTTTTTAATGTGCAGATAACCCAGCTTTCATTTCCTCACTCCATCTTCATATTCCTGTTAACAGCAGATTAAACTGTCTAAAGCTGGGGTGGCCAACCTTTTACATTCCATGCGTCAGCGCTTTTTTTTACACACACACGCACCAGTTTGATATTAACATTTTTAAAAGAATTGAATGGAGGCACCCAAGAGTTGTATGGCGCATCTTAACTCGTGAACGAAGTTGTTGACGCATGGAATGCAAAAGGTTGGCCACCCCTGGTCCAAATAAATTAAAACATAACTCAAGTGTACTGCCCCCCCCCCCACTTTATACTGCCAGAGGACAGAGCCAGAAGCAATGACAAGGTTTAAAAGGACATTTGGTAGGTAAAACGGAGTAGGGGGAGATGCGCCTCTAATACAAGCAGATGAAGTGTATTTAAACCAGAGGACACCCCCCCCCCCCGGTTTAGAGACATGCCGCGGAACAGATTTAACCCTGGCCTACTCACAGGACAACTTAAAATGACGAGTTTTCCTACTAGCCGGCGATTCCCTGGGGTGAGGGGGGGGGGGAAATCCACGCGGTCTCGGGGAGTTAGCGCAGAAAGACGGAGCGGGCCTGACTGTGGCTGTGGTGAGCTACGAGGCGTGTTTAAGGGCAGATCCTGGAGCGGGGGGAAACCCTTCCTCAAAGGTGATTTCGAACCGCGTGCAACTCAACCGATCAGGCCCAAGAATTCAGCTCAAAAACCTTCTAAGCTGCACTTGTAGCCCTACTTTAACAACCTATAAACTTAAACAATGTTTTGCGGCTTTAAAACATGCTCCCCCACACATTTCCTTCAAACAAACCTCTCGCCACAGCGTCGACCACCAAAAGGACGAACAGCCTGCCTTCCGCGGTAATGTACTGAAGCCGCCTGTCAATCTCTGCATATCCTGCATGGCGATTGGACAGATTTGATAACTGACGTCCACAGCAGCCAATGGTCTTTAGAGTTCCGCGATAGTCCGACTCAATACCATCCAATGCACAAGGGGGAGGGGCGGCGCTAGGATGCCTTTGTCTAGAGGGGGCTCGCTGCTGGGTGTGTTCTGGGAAATGTAGTCCTGTACCGCCAATGCACCAGCGACTTTGAAAGGGGCGTAAACTACAATTCCCGGATAGCTCCTCGAGGTCAGCGCATGCGCGGGACAAACTGGTGGTTTGTTAGCTAGTTCCTTAAAATTTCGGACAGTTCGCAGACGAGGAGGTTTCAAAATGTCAACCGCTAGGATTTGCGGGTGAGTAGGTTGTTGAGCAAAAAGGTTATAGCTTATTTTTCCCCCCTCTCAAGGTGCTGTGTAGTCGGAAGTCGGCGGCCCTGTTGCTGTCTGGAAAATTGGACCCAGACGCTGATCTGTCAGTGCAGCCGGCCAGAGAGTGTCTGATCCGAACAGCCCTGCTTCGGGGCCGCGGGACTGGGTAGAGGGCATTCTCCCTCACCCCCACCCAGAAAGTCCAGACACACTATCCTGGAGTGGGCTGCAGAATCCACTGTCCTGAATGATAGAGGATCCCACAGTCCTCTTCCCCTTTATTCACTGTTGACATTCTTTCCCCATTCTCACTTTTTCCTCCTATCACACACCCATTCTACATTCCTTTCCACTGACCCCATTCGTCCCCGTCTCCCTCTCAAGGTTGCTCCCCTCCCTCTGTTAACATTGTTTTTCCCCTCTTTCTCCCCAACTTTCCCCTCTTCCTACTCCAATTCTTCCCTCCCTATTTCTAACCATATCTCCTTCCTCCCACTTTGTTCTTCCTTCCCCCATTCTTCTCTCTCTTCCTCGCCTGGTTCCTTCCTCCATTCCCCTCTTTCACCCCATTCTTCCCCCCCTTTCTACTCCAGTTCTCCTCCCACCAGTTTGCCCCCACTTCTTTCCCCAACTCTTTGCACTTTTCCTTCCCCATTCTTCTCTTCTGTCTCCCCACTCTTCCCCAATTCCTCCCCTCTTCACTGCACATACCATCCCGTCCTTCTCACTTTTGCTGATTAACTGAGGCACTGTTAGCCTTGTCAGGTTGACATTGAAATTGCCAAGGTGCTAGGTTACTGAATAGCATTGGTGTCCTTGGGTATCCTGGGCAATGCTTGTCACTTAGTTGACATTTTCAAAGCTGGCTACCCTGTCTTTCCAGGTGAGTGCGTGGAATGGGTGGCCGACAACGATGGTTGAGGCAGATATGATAGGGTCTTTTGAGACTCCTGGACAGGTACATGGAGCTTTGAAAAATACAGGGCAATGGATAACCCTAGGTAATTTCTATAGTAAGGACATGTTCGGCCGAAGAGCCTGTATTGTGCTGTAGGATTTCTATGTTTCTGTGTCATGTTCATGAGAACTGTTAACATCCCAGAGCTGCTACAGTTCCAAAGTATTTTGCTGACTATAAAGTAAGAAACGATTATAAAAAGCATTTTGTATGTTTTTTTTATTAGAAAGCCTCTAATTCCTACTGAGTTGCTTCTTAAAACTTTCTTATTTGACCAAGTTTCTGATCTCTTGTCTTGGTAGTGTTGTTCTATGTTTTGATTCACTTCATATCTGTTAAAAGTTTTGCACCTTGGCATATTTTAGGTTACATCTATCTGCTTTATAACAAAATGTTTTTATAATATTAACTGTGGATTTAAACAAAGGTACAATATAACCTTGGGAGGTAGCTTTGTGTTAAAAAGAGTTTAAATGCTATTTGAAGTTGAAGTATATCATTTAATAAGAAAATGAACTTGGTTTTTCTGCACATTTCAAAAAATAACTTGCTCGGCAAATTTGAAAATCTCCAGGACAAAGACTTTGTGTCAGTAGTTGATGACTACTCTCAACTGAGTGAATTGAACATGGCAGGGAAATGTTAGGAGACCCTACTTCTTTTGCCACCTGGTCAGTACATCAATCAATCTTAAAAAGCATTGAAGGGTCTGGTCATAATGTGAGCAGATAGGACTAGTGTAAACCAGAGGTTGCCAACCTGGGGTCTAAGGACCACTTGCTTCATGGTAGGGATTCATAGCATAAAAAAAGTTAGGAACCCCTGGTGTAAATGGTCAAAAGGTCATCATGGCTGTGGTGGGCTGAAAGTCCCATTTCTGTGCTCTACAACTCTATAGACACATGAAATATAGATCTTCAGGAACATTCTCTCCTTGGTATGTTAGCAACAATGCTCACAAATTTCTATAGATGTACTGTGGAGAGCATTCTAACTGGTTGCATCACCGTCTGGTATGGTGGGGGAAGCCACAGAGGGTTGCAAACTCAGCCAGCTCCATCATGGGCATTAGACTCCCCATCATCAAGGACATCTTCAAAAGGCAATGCCGCACTAAGGCAGAATCTATTATCCAGGACTTGCCCTCTTTTCATTGCTACCATCAGGGGGGAGGTACAGGAGCCTGAAGGCACACTGTCAACATCTTCAGAACAGCTTCTTCTCCTCTGCCTTCTGAATGGACAATGAAACAACCCATTAACACTACTATGGTACTTCTGCTCTCTATTTGTTCTACTTATGTATAATACTTATTTTTAATATATATTTCTTATTGTAATTTTTAGTTTTTACTTTTTCACAAATTTTGTTACATATATCAGTTTATTAAACCTGATTTTGATTTTTTTTTGTAACTTAACTTGATCAAGTGAAATTTAAGCTGGAAATAATGAATGCAAATTGACATGGAGGAATTTGCTTTGTGAGGCTTAGTTTGTAGATCAGCTGCTGGGTAAGAATTTCATGTTTTCACATAGAAAGCTGTGATATTATTACATAGCAAACATGAGGAAATCTGCAGATGCTGGAAATTCAAACAACAACGCACACAAAATGCTGGTAGAACACAGCAGGCTAGGCAGCATCTATAGGGAGAAGCGATGTTGACGTTTCGGGCTGAGACCTTTCGTCAGGACTAACTGAAAGGAAAGATAGTAAGAGCTTTGAAAGTAGAGGGGGGAGGAGGAAATGCGAAATTATAGGAGAAGACCGGAGGGGGTGGGATGAAGCTAAGAGCTGGAAAGGTGATTGGCGAAAGTGATACAGAGCTGGAGAAGGGAAAGGATCATGGGACGGGATCACCTTACAACACCTTATATACCGGCTGGGTAGCCTCCAACCTGATGGCATGAACATTGACTTCTCTGACTTCTGTTAATGCCCCTCCTCCCCTTCTTACCCCATCCCTGACATATTTAGTTGTTTGCCTGTTCTCCATCTCCCTCTGGTGCTCCCCCCACTTCCTTTCTTTCTCCTGAGGCCTCCCGTCCCATGATCCTTTCCCTTCTCCAGCTCTGTATCACTTTCGCCAATCACCTTTCCAGCTCTTAGCTTCATCCCACCCCCTTCGGTCTTCTATCATTTTGCATTTCCCCCTCCCCCCACTACTTTCAAATCTCTTACTATCTTTCCTTTCGGTTAGTCCTGACAAAGGGTCTCACCCCGAAACGTCAACAGCGCTTCTCCCTATCGACGCTGCCTGGCCTGCTGTGTTCTACCAGCATTTTTGTGTGTGATATTATTACATGTTTTGTTTTGTTAAAGTCACAAAATTTATCAATGTATCTAGGTTTACAGGAATTACAGAGCTTTAATTGTTCCGGGAAGGTAAACTCTGTGTGCAAGAGCTGTTGATTAGCATTTCGAAGTGCGTTAGGTAGGTTTTGGAGCCTTTGGCAATCTGTTAAATGGACTAATAAACCAGAGAGCCAGTATCAGTGGCAGGAGCAATTTCTGACCAGGCTTTGCAACAAGTTATTAACATTTTTAAACTAGCATACTTGCATTCTGTTAAATAGTATATAAAATGTTGCTATTATATTGCTAAGAGGAATACAGTGTATAAAAAAAACACTAATAATCAGTACACCTCTTGAAATTTTCAGTAAGAACTTCTGAAAGTTACTCCTTAAGTGTGATCACACACTGATTTTGTTATACAGTACTATCCACACAGCTTCTAATATCGGAAAATACCTGTCTGTGATAGTCCAAAAAAAGTAACTCTTGGCTTAACGGCATAAGGGATAAGGGCAGAATTAGGCCATTTGGCCCATTGAGTCCACTCTGCAATTCCATCAGGGCTAATTTATTATCTCTCTCAACCCTATTCTCCTGCCTTCTCCCCATAACCTTTGACACCCTTACTAAACAAGGACCTGTCAACATTCACTTTAAATATCCCCAGTGGCTATGCCTCCACAAATGTCTGTGGCGTTGAATTCCACAGATTCACTATCCTCTGGCTAAAGAAATTCCTTCTTGTCTCTTTTCTAAATGGATGTCCCTCTTTTCTGAGACTGTGCCCTCTGTTCCTAGCCTCACCCACTATAGGAAACATTTTCCCCACATCTGCTGTCTCTAGGCTTGACAATATCCGATAGGTTCCAGCAAGATTCTTCCCTCCCCACCCACCCCCAAATTCTTATAAACATTTCTTCAAACTCTCCTCATGCATTAACCCTTTCAATCTCAGAATCATTCTTTTCTTCTGCTCATCTTCTGTGACCTATCTATTCATATTCTAATGGTATTGGGTCTATAATGCTTTCCCCAGTGCCTATCATTCATGTGTCTTGCCAGTGAACCTTAGCAGGCGTTTTGATTCTGAAACACCAGATTGAGCATTCTTCTGTCTGCTCTTTAAGCACTGATCCTTTAAGTGTGAACCATGTCTGCAGTTTTTCCCTCGCAGCCCAAGAGTTTCAAGAATCCCTGGTATTTTCCATCTGAGACAGCTTTGTATAATTGGTCTGTTAATTTATCCAACATGTTTTGTCGAACAGGGGTCAGGCACCATCTATGGAGTGAATATTTTGAGCTGACGTTCTTCATCAGCAAGAAGCCTGATGAAGGGTCTTGGCTGTCTGACTTGCTGAGTTCCTCCATCCTTTCATGCATGTTGATAGGTTCTTGAGCTTCGAAGTTTGGCTGTTAAATAATTCACAGAATTAGGATTACAGTATGGAAGAAGGCTATTTGGCCCATTGGACCCAAGTGTTTTCACTTCCTCTGCTCTCACACTATACACTTGAAAATTTTTTCATCCTTTCTGGTTTTAAACCAGTCCCACTTTTGAACAGCATGATAAAATATTCCTCTATTCCCCACCACAAACACTGGCAGTGCATTTAGACACTTAGTGACTTTTTAAATAAAACATTGTAGCGGTGTGCTACATGTAGCGCTAAAATAACGACACAGAGTCGGTAAACTGCAATTAAAGATGATTTTATTCGAACTTCACAGCCTTGCTTTTAAAGCCTCCCTCATCCCGCCCTCCTCGGGCGCGGATGCACCAAGGGACACGTACTCACAAACCCTCGCAGGCTTTTTCCCCTTTGTTGCGGACCTGGCCTTCGTGCCTACACGCTGGCTATTTGTGAGCCAGTTCGAGTGTGCTAGGAAGTGGGTCACCACAACATCTTCCTTTGTAGCAGGGTTGGTTTCCTTTTCAGTCACCTTCATTCTGTGTCCTCTGGTTTTTTACTTCAATTCTGATAGGAACAATTTCTCTCCATGAACTTTGTTCAAACTTCTCATTTTAAAAAAAAAAATCCTGTCAGACCCACTATTGAATTGCAGATCTGGTGTTATTCATTCATTATGTGACGTGGGTGATCATGGTCTTTCCATGATCATGATTGTTCTTGGCAAAATCTTTAGGTGGTTTGCCATTTCCGCCTTCTGGGCAGTGTCTTCACAAGATGGGTGACCCCAGCCATTATCAATACTCTTCAGAGATTGTCTGCCTTGGCGTCAGTGGTCACGTAACCAGGACTTGTGATTTCACCGGCTGCTCATACGACCATCCACCGCCTGCTCCCGTGGCTCCACATGACCCTGATCGGTAAGGGGGAGGGGGTTGGCTAAGCAGATGCTACCCACCTTGCCCAAGGGTGACCTGCAGGCTAGCGGAGGGAAGTAGCGCCTTGATCTCCTTTGGTAGCGAAATGCCTCCATCCCGCCAGATTTAGAACAACTGGCAAATAAGCAAGAAGGGAAGCAAAGTGAGATTCATTCATTGAGGACGAGTGTTCTATAGCTCATTAAATTGTTAACAATTCTGTAACTTTTACAGTGATTTATCCTGTGTTTCATGTAGTTTCATTTGGTTTGGAGTCCTTCAAGCCACATTTTTGACTGATTTTCCTTGTGCTCACCCCCTCCCCCCAATCTTCAGGTAAACAAAATGGAACATACCTTAGTTCTCTTCTTTCTGCAAGCTGATAAAGATTTGAACTGCCTACTGTTTGCAATTAAATCATACTTTAATGTTTTTCATATGATGTTAAATAGGATGCAAAATGTGGATTAATTCTTTCAAAAATGTAAATCTGCAGACTGATGCACAAGTGACTTAACTGAGAAACTGGCAACTGTTGTGTCTGAAACTAGAGACTGAATTTTTAAAACAAAAAATATCTAGTTTTCCCATATGCTGGTAATATTAAAACTAAGTATGTACATGAACAAAATCACAGTTTCTCCTGGTCGCTATAAAGCTGCCTGCTCCAACAAGCCTTTTTAACAGAGAACAGGGCAACACAAAAACAGGCCCTTCTGCCCATCATGCCTCTGCTATCCATGATGCAATTTAACTTAATCCCAGTTGCCTGTACAAGGTCCACAACCCACCATTCCCTGCTTGTTCATGTGTCCGTTTAAATGCCCCTTAAACATTGCTATCATATCTGCTCTCAGTCCCTCCCCTGGAAGGACGCTCCAGGCACTGACTACTCTCAGTGTAGAAATAAAAATATTTGCCTTGCCAATCTTCTTTAAACTCTTCCCCTCCCCACCCCCACACTTTAAACCTACATCATCATAATTATGTGGCATGGCCTATGATGCGGCAGTCATTGTCTTTGACCATATTTGGTCTTGGCTAATTTTTCTACAGAAATGCTTTTCCCATTGCTTTCTTCAGAGCAGTGTCTTTACAAGATGGGTGACCCCACCCATTATCAATACGCTTCAGAGATTGTCTGACTTGGCGTCAGTGGTCACATAACCAGGACTTGTGATCTGCACCAGCTGCTCCCATGACTTCACGTGACCCTAATCGGGGGGGGGGGGGGGGGGGGGGGGGGGGGGCTACGCAGATGCTACACCTTCCTTAATGGTGACACACAGGCTAGTGGAGGGAAGGAGTGTCTAACACCTCCTTTGGTGGAGGTGTATCTCCGCCCTGTCACCCCTTTAAACCTACACCCTGTAGTATTTCGATCACAAACGAGAAAATCTGCAGTTGCTGGAAATCCAAGCAACACACAAAAAATGCTGGAGGAACTTGCAGGTCTCAGCCTGAAACGTCGACTGTACTTTTTTCCATAGATGCTGCCTGGCCTGCTGAGTTCCTCCAGCATTTGTGTGTGTTGCTTGGACCCTGTAGTATTTGACAGTTCCACCATGGGAGAAAGACTCTGACTGAATACCCTATCTTCTTCTCCCATAATTTTATATGTTTCACTCCCTCAGAATCAGAATCAGGTTTATTATTACTGGCTTATGTTGTGAAATTGGTTGTTACGCAGCAGCAGTATATTGCAATACAAATTTTTTTTTTAAATCTCAAGTATTTCTCCTTCTGGTTAAACAAAATTTCCCTACCACTCCCTTCTTCCTCTACTCCTCACTCTGGCCTTTTACTTCTTTCCTCCTGTGCCCTCTTCTCTTCCCTTTCTCTCATGGTCCTCTCTCCTCTCCCATCAGATTCTTTCCTCTCCAGCCCTTTATCTTTCCCCCTCACCTTTCCTTCCCCCCGCCCACCTTTTTATTTTGCCATCTCCCCACCTTCCTTTCTGGTCCAGATGAAGGGTCTCAGCCTGAACTGATGACTAGGGAAATGAATAAACAGTCAACATTTTGAGCTGGGACCCTTCACCAGGACTGGAAAGGAAGGGGAAGGAGACCAGAATATCAAGATGGCGGGTGGGGAAGGAGGACAAGCTGGTAGGCCATTGGTGAAGCCAGGTGAGGGGGAAAGTAGGTGGGTGGGTGAGAGGGGTAAAGTGAGAAGCTGGGAGGTGATATGTGGAAGAACTAATGGGCTGAAGAAAAAGGAATCTGTTGAGACAAGGGCGAAGGGGGGGGGAGGAAATTCTGTGATGGGCAGCTGAGCAGCAGAGAGAAGGTAAACAGGGAGCTAGAATGGAAATAGACTGAAGGGGAGTTGGGGGGGGGGGGATAAAGAGATTAAACTGGCTGATTGTAAGGCAATAGGATGGGAAAATGGGATTGCTCTATAGGGCACCAGTACAGTCCCTAGCGGCTGGATAACAACCTTCTCTGTCATATGTAAGTAAGTGATTTCCCATATGATTTTTCATCTTCCAGCCATAAAACTTGACAATATTACAAAAAAGGGCTGAGGAAATGCATGTAATCCATAACTTTTGACAGCTGCCTTACAATATTGTTTTGCCAATATTTATCTTCACGTCCAAGTTATTTGGAAAATAGACTGTTTCATCATTGTCTGGCTTGTGGAAGTTTTTGGGACATTAACTGCTGTGCTTCCAACATGTAAGCAAACATTGGAATGACGTTCCATTGAATGTGGATTTTCTAAAGCTGTGAAAGGTGATGGGGAATAAGAAGTTATTTTTGTTCAAATTGTGAGCGTCACCTAAATAAGACATCCCTGATTCCAAAGGAGAAGTTGAGTATTAAGCAGTCCTTACTACGAAATGTCGGCTGTTTACTCCATTACTTAGATGCTGCCTGACCTGCCAAATTCCTCCAACATTTTGTGTGTGTTACTCTGTTAACCATTGTCTTTACTGAAAAGTGAAACCCTTTGCTGGATGACAAAATGCGTTTGCACAGTAGCAAAGCAGTTAGCTTAACAGCAATGTGGCACCAGCCACCTGGGGTCAATTCCCGCCACTGTCTGTAAGGAGTTTGTATGTTCTGTCCACGAGGGTGTGGGCTTCCTCCCACATTCCAATTACGTACAGGTCACATTGGTGTAATTGGATGGTGTGGACTCACTGGACCATCAGTGCATGTTACCATGCTGTATCTCGGTGTGATAGATAAATTTTTAAAAATCAAGAGTATTTTGCCTATGAAATGCTTTAAATGCTGTTCTTCTGGTTAAGCAATATAACATTGCATAATTTTAGTGTTGGCAATAAGTTTTAATGATTGCTCAAATATTACAGCTAGTTTCTCTTCCCTTCTGTCCACCTGTTAGAATACTGTACATGATACATCTGTCGAAATTTGCAAGTGTTTTTGGTGACATACCGAATCTCCTCAAACTCCTAATGAACTATAGCTGCGGTTTTACCTTCTTTGTAGCTGCACTGATGTAGCTTCATGAGGGATGATATTTTTCTTTAGTACATAGTGGGACGTTTGTAGTTTATTACTTTCTGAATAAAAATCAGGTTTAATATCACAGACATCATGAAGTGTGTGTATATATGTGTGTGTAATAGTGTGTGTATATATATATTTTAAATAGTTAAATTAAATAATTAGTGCAAAAACAGAAATTTTAAAAGGTAGTGTGGTAGTGTTCATGGGTTCAATGTCCAGTCAGAAATTGGATGGTAGAGTGAAAGAAGCTGTACCTGAATCGTTGAGAATGGGTGCCTTCAGGCTTCTGTATCTCCTTCCTGACGGTAGCAATGAGAACAAGGCATGACCTGGATGATGCAGGTCCTTAATAATGGACGCTTCCCAAAGATATCCTGGATACTACAGAGGCTAGTGCCTATGATGGAGCTGACATGTTTACAACTCTCTGTGGCTTATTTTGATCCTGTGCAGTAGCCTACTCCCCAAAACCAGGTGGTGATACAATACAGCCAGTTAGAATGCTCTTCATGATACATCTGTAGAAATTTTCTAGTGTTTTTGGTGACACACCAAGTCTCTCAATCTCCCAATGAACTATAGCTGTGGTTGTACCTTCTTCGTAGCTACATCAATATGTTGGGCCCAGGATAGACACCCAGGCACTTGAAATTGTTCACTCTTTCCACTTCTGATCCCTCTGAGGACTGGAGTGTGTTCCCTTGTTCACCCTTTCTGAAGTCCACAATCACAATCTATTTGTCATTTTTCTAATCTTTCACTTATTCGTCAGAATGGTTTACAGCATCAGTGAGTTTAGCTTTTAAAGCTGAATTGAATTGTTCTCAAAATTGGATTCATTCTTTTACTTTCTTATCAAGAACATTGATGGTGATGATTAATGACAACATTGAACTAGTCAGTTTAATTAATTACCGCTCAAAACCATCAATACATTATTAATTTGATAGCTTGATTATTTTTGAGTTCATAATTCTTGATCTAAATTGCACTATATTCTTCAGCTACAAATCTTGCCGTGGATTTGAAAGCACGAGAAGGAATTAGTTTGGCATGGTGATTTAATTTTCAAAATGATAATTAACGTTGGCAAGGTCAGATCTACAAACATTCTGCTTGTATAGGTACCTCATGGATTACTAATGCTTTCTCCAAGTTACATTTTCAGAGTCACAGTGTGGTACAGCATTGAAACAGGCCATTCGGCCCACTATATCTGTGCCAACCATCTACTACACATTTACACTAATTCTACATTAATCCCATTGTGTTTTACAGGGATGGCTTTGGGACAGAGAGTATAGTTAGGGGTCAGATTAGGTTTTAGGGACAAGGATGTGGAGGAGTTAGAGGTTAGGCCTCTGTACTCGAAATCCAACAACGTGTAGGGTGACAAAGGACATCCACAGTCTGGGCCTCGGCTCCACATTCAGGGGTCAGCAACATGGACGTGGTACAAGAGGTATCCAAAGTTCAGACCTCTGCTCAGCGCTCGAAGGGCCAGCGATGTGGACATGGGGGTGGAGGACATCTCTGGGCTGTTCTACATTGGTGGATGGCTGTACGAGTAGGAGGCACGACGCCGGGCATTCAGCATGTCCCAATTCAATCTGGGTTTTCAGGGAGCTGCTGTCTGCTAGTCCAGGGGTCGGTGCCAAGGGGCCTAGATGTCGATTGGAGGTCATCGCCTGATGACCAAAGCCTGTAGACCTGGAGGCCCAGAGCCTGTCCTGAAGTGGGAGGGAGAGAGAGAGATGTGGGAGTGAGGAATGGGGCTTGTTTTGTTGTGTTGTGTTGTTCTGCCAGTCATTGTAAGCATCACACAGAAAATGCTGGAGTAACTCAGCAGGTCAGGCAGAATCTATGGAAGTGACTAAACAGTCAACGTTGCGAGCCAAGCCTCTTCTTCAGGACAGATGGGCTATATTGACACACGGATGTGTTGGTTGTTAAAACGCAAACAATGCATTTTGTTCTATGTTTGGAAGTATATGTGATAAATAAATCTGAATCTGTTACTCTCCCTATGCCCTTCTCAACACCCACCAATTCTTCCATTCACATGCCCACTATGGGCAATTTACAGTTGCAAATTAATCTATTAATCTACATTTGAGTTATAAGCCAACTGGAAAGGGCAGGAAAATGGGATTTAATGTCACCCATAATCAACTGCTCAAAGCGCTTCTTTATTGTGGAGGTCCATGCCACTTGACGGTAGTCATTGAGGTAAGTTACTATTGCCCTCTTAGAACCAGGGATCACGGTGACCACCTTAAATCCTGAAGGAACTGTGAATTATGCCAGAGACTCCTCTGACCTCTCTGATTAACAAAGCATTTTCACCCACAGAACTGCTCACTGGATATTTTTTGTTTCTTCTATCATTCTCTGTAAACTCAGGAGATTATTGCGTATGAAACTCCAGGGATCAGCAGTTTCTGAAATACTCAAACCACCCAAACGGCACCAACAATCATTCCACAGTCAAAGTCGCTTAGATCACATTTCTTCTTCATTATGATGTTTGGTCTGAACATCAACTGAACCTCTTGACCATGTCTCAATGCTTGTATACAATAACAAGCAGGTGTACAGTTGTACCAAATATCGTGGCTCAGGGCGTATATTTGAATCTGGAATATTTGCACCCATTTGCCTATCGCCACAATAGATCTATGGCAGAGGCAGTCTCAGTGGCTCTTCACACAGCCTTAGATCACCTGGACAATACAAACACCAATGTCAGGATGCTTTTCATTGACTATAGCTCAGTATTTAACACCATCATTCCTACAATCCTGATCGTTAATTTACAGAACCTGTGCCTCTGTACCTTCCTTTGCAATTGGATTCTCGACTTCCTAACCAGAAGACCATAATCTGTGTGGATGGGTGATAATATCTCTTCTTTGCTGATGATTGACACTGACGCACCTCAGGGGTGTGTGCTTAACTCACTGCTCTACCCTCTCTATACCCATGATTGTGGCTTGGTATAGCTCAAGTACATCTATAAATTTGCTAATGGTACAGCATTTGTTGGCAGAATCTCAGATGGAGATGAGAGGCCATGCAGGAGCGAGATATACCAGCTAGTTGAGTGGTATTGCAGCAACAACCTTACACCCAATGTCAGTAAGATGAACAAGCTAATTGTAGACTTCAGGAAGGGTTAGATAAGGGAACACAAACCTAATCTCGTAGAGGGATCAGAAGTGGAGAGAGTGAGCAATTTCAAGTTCTGGGTGTCAAGATCTCTGAGGATCTAACCTGGTCTCAACGATTTGATGCAGCTATAAAGAAGGCAAAACAGCCTTTCATTAAGAAATTTTATTAGGAATTTGAAGAAATTTGGTCTGTCAACTCAAACTTCTGTACATGTTCTATGGAGAGAATTCTGACAGGCTGCATTACTATCTGGTATGGGGGGGCGGGGGTGCTACTGCAGAGGTAAATTAATCAGCTCCATCTTGGATACTAGCCTCTGTTTTACCCAAGACATATTCAAGGAGCGGTGCTTCAGAAAGATGACATCCATCATCGAGGATCCCGTCACCCAGGGCATGCCTCTTCTCGTTGTTACCATCATGGAGAAGATACAGGAGCCTGAATGCACACACTCAGCAATTCAGGAACAGCTTCTTCCCCTCTGCCCTGTGATTCCTAAATAGAGATTGAACCCATGAGCACTACCTCACTTTTTAAAAAATAATGTATATTATTTCTATTTTTGAGCTATAATCTACTCTCTCTCTCTCTCTCTCTCTCTCTCTCTCTCTCTCATATATATATATATATATATATATATATATATGTGTGTGTGTGTATATATGCGTATATATATTTGTTTTCTTTCTCTATTGTGTATTGCATTGAACTGCTGCTGCTAAGCTAACAAGTTTGAGGACACATGCTGGTGGTAATAAACTTGATTGTAATTAATGCAGCACTGAGCTTTAAAGGTTGGCTTGATATAACTAACTTTTTTGAGGTAGACATTTGTTTGCTTATTAATGATTTCAGTTTTCAAAAATGCACCGATTTGGAGGTCCAGGGGCCAATTTGCCAATGAGACCATACTATTAAAAGCTTATTCTAATCGTCTGTCAAAATAAAAGCAAATATTCACAAATCAACTGTATAAATCTTGTATGTTCTCTATCGTTGTGTTACACTGAAAATTACAGTTGCTTCCTCTTTCTGGTTGTCATATATTTATAAGAGCTTTAATGGCCAATTGATTAATTTCAGTTATTACTGAAGTGTGCCTCTTTATTGGTTTGTGAAAGTGAGATGACCTTGACACATAGATGTTTGCAATTGCATTTTGAGAAGTCAATTTAAATACAGCTTTAAAATTGACTGGAATGGTAGGTAGATGGAACGTGCTCTTATCAATCTCTAATCTGTGCGTCAGGAAAGTAACCCACAGTTGGAAAGATGGTATAGAATTTTTTTTTAAATGAGCAAGTTATTTATTTTAATCCTTGTGTTATTTCAAAGTTCAAAGTAAATTTATTATCAAAGTACATATACCTATTAAAGTGGCTACTATGTGTGTGCTTGTGGTCTTCCTCTGCTGTAATCCAGCCACTTCAAGGGCTGACGTGTTGTGCATTCAGAGATGCTCTTCTGCACATCATTGTTGTAAAGCATGATTACTTGAGTTACTGTTGCCTTTCTGTCCACTTGACCCCACCTGGCTATTTTTCTCTGACCTCTCTCATTATTAGCAAAGTGATTTAGCCCACTTTATGTTTTTGTCTTTTCCACCATTCTCTGCAACTCTAGAGTCTGTTGTGTGTGAAAATCCCAAATCAGCAGTTTCTGAGATACTCGAACCACCCTGCATTGCACCAACAATCATTCCACAGTCAAAGTCACTTAGATCACATTTCTTCCCCATTCTCATGATTGCTTTGACCATGTCTGCGTGCTTTTATGCATTGAGTTGCTGCCGCATGATTGACTGATTAGATACAGGATACCCCTTGTCCAAAATGCTTGGGGCCAGAAGTTTCAGATTTTGGAATGTATAATGAGGTAGTTTGGGATTGCCATAATTTCCGACTCTGAATTTATGTACTACTGGTAGCAGTCTTTGTCTTACACATGTTTATCACAAAGACACTATGTACTGATGCAGCCTTTTAGATTGTTAGGTTTTTATCAGCTATGATCTTGCCAAGCTCATCAATTAATTTATTTGTTGCTTCATTATCATCAGGCACTTTATCATCAAAAGTTTAACGCTGTGCCTTTTCTTAAGTTTTTGCAACCTGCCTGCTGAATATACACAATTACCTTCAACGTTCAGTTCGCCATGATAGATCTTTGCTTGCTTCATGATCAGCATTACATTAAGCAGCATATGTTCACTCCGATGCTGACAAAACTACTCCTACAACACACAGTCAAGGTCTTCATTTTTCACTTTATGCCGTGTTTTTCTATTTTTCATTAACTTCTGTTCATTACATATGTGTGCTCATTTCTCAGTGCTCTTTGTGGTGTGCAGAGACCTGCCCATTGCTTGGGAATCTTCCCAGGGCTTTGTGGAATTTTCCATTTGTGAATATCATGCCAGTGCTATAAAAACAATTGGATTTTAAGTTTTTGAATTTTGGTTAAGGGGTACTCAATCTGTTATTGCATTAACGAGCAAGTATATAGGTATCCTTAATAAAGTGACTACTGTGTGTATGTCATCATAAACTACCCTGAGGGTCATTTTCTTACAGGCATTCACTATAGAACAAAGAAATACAATTGAATCAATGAAAAACTATGCACAAACTAAGACTGACAAACAACCAATGTGCTAAAGAAGACAATCTGTGCAAATAAAAAAAAGTAAATACTAAGAACATGAGTTGTAGAGTCCTTGAAAGTGAGTCCTTCAAGGATGTGAAATCAATTCAGAGTTGAGGTGAGTGAAGTTATCCACACTGATTCATGAGCTTAATGGTTGAAGGGTAATAACTGTTCCTGAACCTAGTGGTGTGGGATCTAAGGCTCCTGTACCTGCTTCTCAATGGCTTTGTCCTTTGGCATTTATCATCTCAGTTTGAATTTTTACTTGATAAATTATCTGAACTAGTCTACTTTGCCTAAGATGTATCATTTTATTCATCGTTGATCAGGTAACGCATCTTTCTCTGAGTGATTGCATTTATTACTGCCTCATGGCCAGAAGAATCTTTGTCTTTGCTGTTTCCATGTTAACCTGATTATGTAGAAACAGGTTGCTGCCAGAAGGCCCTTTTCATTTTGACTTATGTGGCATATTTTACCAAAGCCTGCTGCTTTATCATTTGCAATAACATTTTTAAGTCATTACCTTTTCTGCATCAGTTCCACATAATTATGGTTTTATTGACCTTTTCCTTTTACAGGCGATCTTAATGTTTAAAATGTTGTACAAACGTGTTTGTGGCATGCGAGATATTTATAACATCAGATAGAATGCTCCATAAATTTCTAGGATTTTTATGATCTTCCTCTTGTGATTAGCCAAGTTGTTTTTATTGTTATTTTGACATTTGATTGTGATGTTCACAGGATTGTTTCTGAAAGATTTAGTCTAGGATGCAGCTGGAGGCTTCGGATTCATCTCCATTGTCTCAGGAAATGTGTCTGCAGGTAAAGCAGAAGTGCTGGGCCCCAAGGTCGCACCACAAGCCCCACCAGCACGTTAACAACCTTTCCAGTCCAGAAATTATTTACTCCCATTCCAATTCTGAAGGGCCTAATGAAGCCAACGTGTGATCGTAGGTTCTGTAGGAGGTGCCCATTTTCACTGGGCTTCCACTTATTCCTGACGAATCAGCTCCACCCTGAATGCTCCTCACTTAATCAGTCACAGCCAAGGAAATTTCGAACTCTGGACAATTGCAAATATAGGCTAACCCTGGTTGGAAAGATGTTGGAGTCCATTATTAATGATGAAGTTTCAGGGTACTTCTAGGCACATGATAAAATAGGCCAAAGTCAGCATGGTTTCCTTGAGGAGAAACCTTGCCTGACAAATCTGTTGGAATTTTTTGAGGACATAACAGACAGGATAGACAAAAGAGAGTCAGTGGATGTTGTGTACTTGAACTTTCTGAAGGCCCTTGACAAGGTGCTGCACATGAACCTGTTTAACAAGATGGAGCCCATTCTGTTACAGGAAAGATACTAGTATGAATTGATAACTAATTGGCTGACTGGCAGGAGCCAGTGTGGGGATAATGTGAGCCTGTTCTGGTTGCCTGCCTGTGACAGGGGTTGATCTTCTTTTCACATTATATGTCAGTGATTTGGATGATGGAATTGATGGCTTTTTGGCAAAGTTTGAGGAAAATACTAGCTGGAGGGGCAGGTAGTGCTGAAGAAAAATGGAATCTGAATACAGATTGGGAGAATGGGCAAAGAAGTGGCAGATGGAACATAGTGCTGGGAGTGTATGGTCATGTGCTTTGATGGAAGAAATAAAAGCCTAGACTGTTTTCTGAACGAGAAAATTCCAAACTCAGAGTGCAAAGGGACTTGGGAGTCCTTGTGCAGGATTCCCTAATAGTTAATTTGCAGATTGAGTCGATGGTAAGGAAGGCAAATGCAGCATTATCATTTATTTTGAGAGGACTAGAATATAAGAACAAGGATGTAATGCTGAGGCTTTATAAGGCACTGGCAGTTTTGATGCCCCTTATCAAAGATTTACTTTCAATGGAGAGCATCCAGAGAAAGTTCATGAGAATAATTTCAGGAATGAAAGGGTTAACATATCAGTCACATTTGATGTGCTGGGCCTGTACTCACTGGAGCTTATAAGAATGAGAGGGAATCTCATTGAAGCTTATCAAATATTGAAAGGTCTGGGTAAAGTGGATGTGGAGAGGATGTTTCCTATTGTGGGTGAGTCCAGGACCAGAGGACACAGCCGCAGAGTTGAAGGATGTCCATTTAGAACAGAAATGAGGAGGATTTTCTTTAGGTAATTAGGTATTTAAAGCGAAGGTTGATAGTTTCTTGATTAGTCAGGACGTGAAAGGGTACGGGGAAATGGCAGCAGAATGAGATTGAGAGGGATAATAAATCAGCCATGATGCAATGGTGAGGCAGACTTGATGAGCTGAATGGCCGAATTCTGCTCCTATTTCTTGTGGTCTTAAGTCTTTGAGTGTCATTATCTGTAGTTTGATGGTGCATGGATGTTGTCCTGGAGCCATATTTCTGTGAATCAAAACCATAGCGGTTCCTCATCTTGCGCAAGTGCGGCCGCAGACAAAGGTAATCCAGCTCGTCTTCCACTTTGCGAACACTGGACAGCAGCACCAATGGGAGGGGTCAGCCCAAACCCAGTGCAGAATCCAGTGGCACGCAGCAGTCTCCAGCAGGGGCAGCAATTGACCCCGAGGCATGACAGACTTGTCTGCACAACAACCAAGGTGATACAGCTCCCCCGCTGTCGTTCTCACCAATGAGCCAGCAAATTGAATAGTAACAGTATCCTAAAGGGGCTTGCAATCACAACACTAATGTCCGAGCAATCGCCTGGACCGTCTGTTGGATCACGCACCGTCTTCTTTCCTGGGTGACTGATAGCAGGCTGTAAAAATTCCAGGTCTGTCACTATCGAACAGCTCGATAGTGGTGTCGACCTGCAGTGCCTGGTGTCCTTAATGCCCAGCAGCATCTTGTAATCCTGAAAAAGACAAAGGATTTACAATTGCACCTTTGTTTGGACCTGGAGAGGCCATTGTGTCTAAGTGTGCTGCCATTTTTCCGGAAGAAAGTGTCCTTAATGATAGAGACTTTAATCACTTTGTTTAATAGCCTGCCATGCACTGGACTTTATCTGCATCTTGGTTTCTTTTACTGCCTCGATGTACTTATGATACAGTAAAGCTTTTTACTGTATCTCAATAAAACATGACAATGACAAAACAACACTAGTTCATCCGTTCACCAAACTTTACCTATGTTTTGTGTTGAAAATATTTAGTACAGTTTAGTATCAATAATTGACAACAAAATTATTTGCAGAAAGGTGCCGCTATTAAGCTTGAAGAGTCAGAAAGCTAGCAGTCCCTTGTCGACGGTCGCTGCAGTGGCTTTCGGATGCCTGCCTTCCTGATTTTAAAACGCACTGGAGTTCAGAAGAATGCATTGGCGGTGGGGGGGGGGGGGGGGGTGTCTCATTAAGACCTATTGAATGTTGAAATGCTTCAGTAGAGTGGATGTGGAAAGGATGTTTCCTTTGATGGGGGTTCCAAGACACACCCTCAGACTGGAGGGACACTATTTAGCACAGAGATGAGAAGGAAACTATAGAAAGGGTGCAGAGGAGATTTACAAGGATGTTGACTGGATTGGGGAGCATCCCTTATGAGAATAGGTTGAGTGAACTTGGCCTTTTCTCCTTGGAGCGACGGAGAATGAGAGGTGACCTGATAGAGGTGTATAAGGTGATGAGAGGCATCAATCGTGTGGATAGTCAGAGGCTTTTTCCCAGGGCTGAAGTGGCTAACACGAGAGGGCACAGTTTTAAGGTGCTTAGAAGTAGGTACAGAGGAGATGTCAGTGTGAGTTTTTTTGCACAGCATGCTGAATGTGTGGAATGGGCTGCCAGCAACAGTGGTGAAGGCGGATTCAGTAGGGCCTTTTAAGAAACTCCTGGATAGGTACATGGAGCTTAGAAAAATAGAGGGCTACGGGTAACCAGAGGTAATTTCTAAAGTAAGTATATGTTCGGCACTGCTTTGTGGGCCAAAGGGCCTGTATTGTGCTGTAGGTTTTCTATGATTCTGTGAATTTCTTTAGTCAGAGAGTAGTAAACCTGTGGAATTTGTTGCCACAGGCAGCTGTGGAGGCCAGTCTTTGGGAATATTTAAGGCAAAGGGTGATATTTTTGTTTAGTCAGGGATACAGGGAGAAGGCAGGAGGTTAGAGCTGAGAGGGAAATAGATCAGCCATGATTAAATGGCGGAGCAGACTTGATGGGCCTAATTCTGCTCTGTTTTGTATGCTGTTAGGGAAAGAAAGCCATGGCGGCTGGAGGATCTGTATTAGATGCTGTCCCCACCCCTCACCGTCTCGATTGATGGGAAACATTGATTACCGATTGTAGTGTGTGTTAGGAGGGGAAGTTCATCGAGAACAGTCTTCTGAGTAGGGTAGTTGCTACTCTTTGATATATGTCCCAGCAGGGAGTGGTGACAAGAGCGTCCTCATCCTCCGCATCTGAGTGGGACCCGAGATCTATATCAAAGCACTGCTCTTCTGGGGCTGGTTCCGCTCGGCAGAAGTGCCTGCAGCTTGGCCAATGGTGGGCTACCGTCCTCTTGTTCTCCACCAGATTCTATGCATTCAACCAGACACCGCTTTCCGCCTCGTTGCCCGGAAGCTCCATCTTCCCGACTCTGAGCCCCATATCCATGCATACCACAGACTCTGCCTGAATTCCATGCTGGTCTTCATTTTCATGTCATTCACTCTCAGGAGATCTGGGCTTTTGTGGGTTGTTGACCGTCAGTTTAAATGGAATGTAATGCTTTGGTTGAATAAATTTCTCATGCCGCAATAAGTAATTCAGCAGTGCTGATATATTCATCTGAACAATAAAAGAGTTAGAGGACAGATTGAGGAGTAAACAAAATGCTCAGTGGCTGGCCCCCACTAGAGACTAACGGGGAACACAAGGGGAACACATTGTTGATCAGGTAACAATGAAGACACTATACTCACAATGACAACAATCTATACCTTGGCAATACCAAGCAATGTCACTGGTGGTGTGACGTCATCGTGACCCGAAGGGGAGGGGGACAACCTTTCCGTGAAATAGCTCATGGCCAACAACCAAAGGAGAGAACCAACTCAAAAGGAGGGAGATTTAGATGGGGGTGGGGAGAGAGACAGACAGTGTGACCAAGGCAGAGACAGTGATAGTCGGGAATGAAATACTCAAACTCGGTATGGTTCAAAGGTCATTCATTTAAAAATTCAAAGCAGTTTCTTGAATGGTCACTAACGTAATGTTGAAACACATTTGTAACACGGTGATATTGCAGAGAATGAGACTGGAGATCAGACAATCTGATACCACAGATTATAACCAAAAGGATAGATTTAGCATCTGCTTTCTAACCCAAATCTCAAATTGTAATAAACAAATCCCTCACAATAAACCTCGCTCAAGTGTCAATCTGTAGCTATCACCTCAGTCTCTAAACACTAAACCTGTCTTTGATCAGAGCTGTAATTTGCTCATCTAACCCTAATCCCCAACTCTAAATACCAGTTTTGACCCATAGCTGACCTGTGGAACGAACTCATCCCTAACACAAAATCTGACATACCTCAATTTATAACACTAACCCATCGCTAACCCAAGCCCTATCCCAGACCCTGACCCAATGCTCAATTCCTGACTTGACCCTGTCCCTAAGATTGATTGTTTTACTTGGATTTTCAAAGGACATTTGTGAGGCTGCTATATGAGATAAGAGACTATTGTTTTACAAGAAATATACCAGCATAGATAGAAGATTGGCTGACTGGCAGGAGATATCCTGGGAATAAAGTGGGCCTCTTATGGTTGGCTGCCAGTGAATTGTGGTGTTCCGCAAGTTGGTGTAAGGACTACTTCTTTTCACATTATATGTTAATGATTTGGATGACAGACAAAGATAAGTGGAGGGACAGATAGTGTTAAGGAAGCAGGGACTCTGCAGAAGGACTTAAACATTAGGAGAATGAACAAAGTAATAGCAGATCAGATTTGGAATCAGAATCAGATTTAATATCACTGGCATATGTTGTGAAATTTATTAAGGAATATTGTGTAGGAAAGTGTGTGGTCGTGCACTTTGGTAGAAGGAATAACGGCATGGACTATTTTCTAAATATAGAGAAAATTTTGAAATCAGAGGTGTGAAGGAGCTTGGAGTCATCCTGTAGGATTCCCCAATTGTTAACTTGCAGATGGAGTCAATGGTAAAGAAGGCAAATGCAATGCTAAAGTTCATTTTGAGAGCCTCAGACATAAAAGGGGGCTGTAATGTTGAGGCTTTATACGGCACTAGTCAGACCGTACTTGGATTATTGTGTAGTCTTGGGCATCTTATCTAAGAAAAGATGTGCTGGCAGTGGAGAGCATTCAGACAAGGTTCACAGGAATGATTCCAGGAATGAAAGAATAACATATGAGGGGTGTTTGATGGTTCTGGGCCTGTACTCACTGACGTTTCGAAGAATAAGGGAGGAATGGCATTGAAATCTATTGAACATTGAGACAGTGGAGTGGCCAGGTCATTTAAAGTGGATGTTGATAGGTACTCAATCAGTCAGGGCATCAAAGGTTATGGGAAGAAGGCAGAAGAGTGGAGAGGGATGATGGAATGGCCTAATTCTACTCTTGCATATGTCTTATGGTCTTAGAGTATCAGGGACAGTTACATCTTCAGTATGATTTGAGGCAATTGCCTCAGCCAGAATCTTTTGCATTTAAATCAAAACAACTTGGAAGGGACAGTTTTGATAGAAGATGTGAAGGACAGATTGGTTAATTGGGAAATACCCTGTCCTAATTAAGCGGTTAATTCTTCTTAAGAATAAAATTAAACTGACCTACTTGTTTGTGCAGTGGAAATTCCCTTAACCAAAGTACAGTAATTTATAGTGCATTGTGAATCACTGTGTCCCACAGCAGTGATACCTGATGAATATGGAGCAATGCCATTTATAATGTCAAATTATCTGTTTATTGTATTTATTTCCTTACATTCCCATCTCATTTTTGTCCAATTGTTTCACTGACTCTTAACTCTGCTCTACAGCAGTGTATTTAATACCTCATGTGGAGACATGGAAGGGCTGGAAGATCTATCTTGGACATTTGCCTCTGTCCTTGATTGATGGGAAAGCTTGATCACTGATTGCAGATTGTCTCGGGATGGAGTTAGTCAGAAACTCCATCACCTATGTAAGGTGGTAGCTACTCTTTGATACGATGTTTTCATCGAGCAGGGAGCAGTACAGGGACATCCTCACCCTCGGCATCTGAGTGGGTCTCAAGATCTACATCAAAGCACTGCTCTCAAAAATGCCTGCGTCTTGGCCTCTGGTGGGCTGATGTTGAGTTTCATGTATGTAACTCTCAGGAGATCTGGGCTTTTGTAAATTGCAGACCCTCCATTTAAATGGAATGTAATGCTTCGGTTGAATAAATTTCTCATGCTGCAATAAATAATTCATGATGCATTCATCTGGACAATGAAAGGGTAAGAGAACGGATTCAGAGCAGATTGAGGGGTAAGCAAAACATTAACATCCTAGCGGGCCTCCCAGAATACCGTTCTAGACCCATAGGAAAATAATTTATCCAAAATATTAGATCCTGACTCGTACCTCAATTTACAATGCTGAGCCTTATTGCTAACTCGAGCCCTGTCCCTTCCCCTACCAATGCTCAACTTCTGACCCTGACCCAGTCCCTAATCTTAACTATTTTACTTGGATTTTCAAAAGGTGTTTGACAAGGTGCTGCACATGAGGTTGCTAAATAAAATAGAACTTCATAGTTTTACAGGAAAGATAACAGCAAGGATAAAAGGTTGGTTGACTTGCAGAGTGGGAATAAAAGGAAGCTTTTTATGGTTGGCTGCCAGTGAATAATAATGTTTCGCAGGGGGTCAGTGTTGGGACAGCTTCTTTTCACGTTATGTGTCAATGAGTTGGATGACAAATGAAGATAGGTGGAAGGGCTGGTAGTGTAGGAAGCAGGGACACTGCAGAAGGACTTCATACAGATTAGGAGAATGGATAAAGAAATGGCAGATGGAACATAGTGGGTAAGCCTATGGTCATATACTTTGGTAGAAGGAATAAAGGACTTGTTTCTAAACAGGGAGAAAATTCAGAAATCAGAGATGCAAAGGGACTTGGAGTGATTGTTTAGGATTCCCTAAAGGTTAAATTGCAGGTGGAGTTAGTCATAAAGAAGGCAAATACAATGTTAGAATTCATTTTGAGGGGATGAAAATATGAAAGTGAGGATGTAATGCTGGGACTTTATAAAGTATTAGTCAGATTGCACCTGGATTGTTGTGAAAAGTTTTTGACATCTTATATAAGAAAAGATGTGCTAGCATTGGAGAGGATCTGGATGAGATTCACAAGAATGATTCGGGGAATGAAATGGTTAATATATGAGGAGGGCTCTAGGCCTATACACGCTGGAGTTTAGAAGAATTGAAGGTGGGGTGTGGAATCTCATTGAAATCTATCGAATATTGAAAGGCTGTAGAGGCCAAGTCCTTGGGTATATTTAAAGTGAAGGTCGATAGATTCGTGATTAGTAAGGGCATCGAAGGTTACGGGGAGGAGGCAGGAGAATGGGGTTGAGAGGGATAATAAATCAGCCATGATGGAATGGTGGATCAGACTTTGGGCCAAATGGTCTAATTCTCCACCTATGTCTTTATAATCTTCACAGTTTTTATGAGTATCAGAGACACTTGCATCTTCAGTATGGTTTGAGGCAAATCCCTCAGCCAAAATCTTTTGCATTTCAATTTAAAAAATCTTTGAAGGGATTCTTCTGATAGGTGTGGAGGAGAGATTGATTAATTGGGAAAGACCCTGTTGTAATTAAGTAGCTTTTTTTAAAGAATGAAATTACAATAACATACTTGTTTACTACTATACGCAGGGAACTTCCCTTAACCAAAGTACAGTAATTTACAGTGCATTGTGAATCATGGTATCCCACAGCAGTGATACTTGACGAACATGGAGCAGTGTAGTTTACAACGTTAAATATGACCTAATAATAATTATTTGTTTAAAAGTAAACTGCAATGCAGATCATATTGAGGTTATGAAGAAAGAACTAGCTCACCCAGATGCTCTGTTTCCTCTATTCCTTCTCGCACTCTGTTTCTTGTGCTTTCTTTCCTTCCATTCCCATCTCATTTTTGTCCAGTTGTTTCGCTAGCTTTCAACTCTGCTCTACAGCAGTGTATTTTATCATGATCCCACCATATGCAGAGACATGGAAGGGTGGGTCATAATGTTTCAATGGTTCCATTTAATGTTAGAATATATACAAATTGCAACCTTAAATTCTTACTCTCTGCAGACATCCTCGAAACATGAAGTACCCCAATGAACAAATGACAGAAGAAATGCAAGAACCCCAAAGCCCCCTCCCCCCACTTATTCTAGCAGAAAGCATCAGCACTCCCACCACCCACCATGCAAGTAACAGCAAAGCCCCAAGGAGAGACTATAGTCTACAGTCCACCAAAAACTAACGTTTATCGCAAGTTTGACATCCATTGGGCTCTCACTAACAAGGGTGAGTGAAATGTCATTCTTTTCACAGCGAGAGGAGAGACAAACATTCACTGTTTTGATGTTACAGGCCATCTATAGTACCGTTTTTGAGATACAGCAGTAAACTCTCACCATGAAGATGTATATCTATTGTGTATATGTATATATGTGTGTCCATGGATCCCAGCAACCTTGAAAAGAGAAAATAGAGACATTTCTCTAAGGAAAATTTAAACTGCCTTGCTGGGAGAATTTCCTCTTCCTCTCTGGCACTGTCTTTAGCTCTGCTCCATCACATGTCAAAGATATATAATTCCCTCATAAAAGACATTAAAGACTTGTCTTTGAAAGATAGAATTATTATCCTTATTTGTCACGTGTCCTATCTCATTTTTATCTGGTGTTCTACAGGGGTCAGGTAGGGACCATGTCTTTTCATGTTGTATGTCAATGATTTGGATGACGAGCAAAGATGGGTGGAGGGGCAATTAATGGGCACTTCACCTCAGCATCAACCTGTAACCATTACCTCAATCCCTAAACGCTAAGCCAGTCCCTGATCACAGTCGTAATTTTTTTTATCTTTGGGGGTGTTGTGGATAGTGTGGAGAGCTGTCAGAGGTTACAGCAGGACATCGATAGGATGCAAAAGTGGGCTGAGAAGTGGCAGACGGAGTTCAACCCAGATAAGTGTGAGGTGGTTCATTTTGGTAGGTCAAATATGATGGCAGAATATAGTATTAATGGTAAGACTCTTGGCAGTGTGGAGGATCAGAGGGATCTTGGAGTCCAAGTCCATAGGACATTCAAGGCTGCTGCACAGGTTGACTCTGTGGTTAAGAAGACATATGGTGCATTGGCCTTCATCAACCGCAGGATTGAATTTAAGAGCCAAAAGGTAATGTTGCAGCTTTATAGAACCCTGGTCGGACCCCACTTGGAGTACAGTGCTCAGATTTGGTCACCTCACTACAGGAAGGATGTAGAAACTATAGAAAGGGTGCAGAGGAGATTTACAAGGATGTTGCCTGGATTGGGGAGCATGCCTTATGAGAATAGGTTGAGTGAACTCAGCCTTTTCTCCTTGGAGCAGCAGAGGATGAGAGGTGGCCTGACTGAGGTATATAAGATGGTGAGAGGCATTGATTGTGTGGATAGCCAGAGGCTTTTTCCCAGGGCTGAAATGGCTAATAGGAGAGGGCACAGTTTTAAGATGCTTGGAAGTGGTACAGAGGAGATGTCGGGGTAAGTTTTTTTACACACAGAGTGGTGAGTGCATGGAATGCGCTGCTGGCGATGGTGGTGGGGGTAGATACAATAGGGTTTTTTAAGAGACTCCTGGATAGGTACAGGGAGCTTAGAGGACTATGGGTAACCCTAAGGAATTTCTAAAGAAAGTACATGTCTGGCACAGCATTGTGGGCCGAAGGGCCTGTATTGTTCTGCAGTTTTTCTATGTTTCTATCTAATCCGAATCCCTAATTCTAAATACCATTCCTGACCCATAGCTGACCCAACTCATACCTCAATTTATAGCACTGACCCCCATCACTAACCCAAGCCCTCTCCCAGACCCTGACTCAATGCTCAACTCCCGACCCTGACACTGTCACTCTATTTTTCTAAGCTCCATGTACTTATCTATGAGTCTCTTAAAAGAGACCTTATTGTATCTATCTCCACCACTGTCGCCAGCAGTGTATTCCATGCACCCACCACTCTCTGTGTGAAAAGCTTACCCCTGACGTCTTCTCTGTACCTACTTCCAAGCACCTTAAAACTATACCCCCTTGTGTTAGCCATTTCAGTCATGGGCAAAAGCCTCTGGCTAACCACACCATCAATGCCTCTCATCATCTTATTCACCTATCAAGTCACCTCTCATCCTCCATCGCTCCAAGGAGAAAAGGCTGAGTTCACTCAATATATGGAGGAACAGTTAGTGTTAAGGAAGTAGGGGTACTGCAGAAAGACTTGTACAGATTTGGTGAAGGGGAAAATAAATTGTGGATGAAATAAAGTATAGGGATGTGTATGGTCGTACGCTTAGAATAAAATTTAGAAAGAATAAAGGCATGGATTATTTTCTAAATAGGGAGAAAATTCAGAAATCAGAGGTGCAAAGTGAGTTGGAGTCAATGTGTAGGATACCAACTCCACGTGCAGGTGCAGTCAAAGGTAAAGAAGGCAAATGCTTTGTTGGAATACGATTAATTTTGAGGGGACTAGAATATATAAGCAAGGATATAATGATGACACTTTATAAGGCATTGGTCAGACTGCACTTGGAGTATTATAAGCAGTTTTGAGACTCTCATCTAAGAAAAGATGTGCTGACATTGGAGAGGGTCTGGAGGAAGTTCATGAAAATGATTTTGGGAATGAAGGGGTTAATATATGAGGAGTGTTTGATAGCTCTGGAGTTTAGAATAATGAGGGAATCTTATTGAATCTATTGAATAGATAGATTCAATTAAAGGCTGTGGAGAACAAGTCAGTGGATATATTTAAAGTGGAGGCTGATAGCTTCTTGATTAGAGAATGCATCAGATGTTTCGGGGCGATGACGGGAGAGTGGTGTTCAGAGGGATAAGAAATCAGTCTTGGTGGAATGACTGAGCTGTCTTTGGGTCAAATGGTCTAATTCTCTTCCTGTCTCTGGTCTTTATGGTCTTACGAGTGTCAGAGACAATTGCATCCTCAATATAGGTTGAGGCAATTACCTCAGCCAAAATCTTCTGCATTTCAATCAAAACAAGTTTGAAGGGACAGTTTTGACAGAAGGTCTGGAGGACAGATTGATTAATTGGGAAATAACCTATCATAATTGAGTAGTTTCTTTTTAAGAATGAAATTATAATAACATACTTGTTTTCTATACGCAGGGAGCTTCCCTTAACCAAAGATAATTTACAGTGCATTGTGAATCACTGTGTCCCACAGCAGTGATACCTGATGAATATGGAGCAGTGCAGTTTACAATGTCAAATATAACCTAGCAATACTTATTTCTTTAAAAGTAAACTACAATGCAGGTTATATTGTCATTCAGGTTCTGTGGTTATGAAGACAGAACTATCTCGCCTAGACACTCTGCTTCCTATATTCCTTCTCACACTCTATTGTCTGTTTCTAGTGTTTACTTTCCTTGTGTTCCCATCTCGTTTTCATCCAGTTATTTCACTAACTGCACTCTGCAGCAGTGTATTTTATCGTGATCCACTATATGCAGAGACTTGGAAGGGTGGGTCATAATGTCAATGAAAATCACATCATTTATAATTCCCTGGTAAATGATATTAAACTACTGTCATTGAAAGATAGAATTATTAGCCTTTTCTGTCACATATGCATCGAAACATTCAGTGAAATGAGTCATTTGGGTCAAATCAAATCAGTGAGGATTGTACTAGTGTTGCCATGCTTCCAGCACCAACACAACATGCCCAAAACTCACTAACCCTAACCCATACATTTTGGAATGTGGGAGGAAACCGGAGCACTCTGAGTAAACACGTGGTCATAGAACATAGAAATACAGAAAACCTACAGCACAATACAAGCTCTTCGGCCCACAAAGTTGTGCTGAACATGTCCCTACCTCAGAAATTACTAGGCTTACCTATAATCCTCTATTTTACTAAGCTCCACGTACCTATCTAAAAGCCTCTTAAAAGACCCTATTGTATCCTCCTCCACCACCATTGCCGGCAGCCCATTCTACGCTCTCATCACTCTCTGAGTAAAATCACTCTAGTTGATGAAGGCCAATATACCATATGCCTTCTTAACCAGAGTCAAACTGTGCAGCTGCTTTGAGGATCATGAGGAGAATGTACAGACTCCTTACAGTGAGCGGGGGGAATTCAACCCCAATCTTACGGCTGTTTTGTCATGAATACTTCTTGTAGGCATTGTATGTTAAATAAGGTGTGCAAAAAGAGGGGGGATAGTAGTGAGGTAGTGTTCTTTGGTTCATTGTCCATTCAGAAATCTGATGGAAAAGGGGAAGAAGCTATTTCTGAATCATTGGATGTGTGCCTTCAGGCTCCTGTACCTCCTCCCTGATGGTAGCAATGAGAGAGGGCATGGCCTGGGTGATGAGGGTCCTTAATAATGGATGCTGCCTCTTTGAGTCATCAATCATTCATTTTCTTTATGTAAACACATTTACACCTTGGAGACTATGATTTTTGTTAGATTTCAGAGGCCAGTGTGAGAGAACAATGCTGGGTTAAATTGCTTTGCCACTTTCAGGAATACACAGATTGAAAATTAAACTGCAAAGCAAACAAAAAACGAGCTGAATTGCTGGTCTGAATTACTCTACTGTGGTTAAAGAAACATTGGTCTGTCAGAAATGATTTATGATTATCTGTTACATGAGACCAAAGATGTGAGAACACTCAAAAACCTATAATAAATTTGAGAATAACAAGCTGTTGGTAATTTGAAAGTTTGGAACTAAGTAAAGGATGAGGGGACTAAACTAATCCCTTCTGCCTATACAATGTCCATATTCTTCCATTTTCCTCACGTTCATGTGCCTACCTAAACACCTCTTAAAAACCCCTTACGTATCTCTCTCTACCAGCACCCCAGGCTGTGCATTCAAGACACACACCACTCTGTTATTTTTTTTGCATAATTGGATTCCACACCTCATTTGTGATTCATACTGAAGTTTCATTTCCCCACCTTATCTTCCCTTGAAATGTTACACTGTTTATAATATGCTGATGAGGTTAGTCCTTTCAGAGATTTGTTTACTGTTATGCTGTTGGGATTGCTTGCACTTTTAATTCTGAGTCATGCACTCGGTGACCACTTTAGCTACACCTTCACACCTGCTTGATGATGCAACTATCTAATCAGCCCATCATGTGGAGCAACTCAAAGCAGAAAAGCACGCAGACATGGTCAAGAGGTCCTGTTGTTGTTCAGACCAAGCATCAGAATGGGGAAAGAAATGTGATCTAAGTGACTTTGACCGTGGAATGATTGTTGGTGCCAGATGGGGTGGTTTGTGCATCTCAGAAACTGCTGAGCTGGGATTTTCAAGCAAAACAGTCTCTGGAGCTTACAGAGAATGGTGTGAGAGAGAGGAAAAAAAACATGCGGTGAGCGGCAGTTCTGTGGGTGAAAACACCTTGTTAATGAGGGAGGTCAGAGAGGTATGGCCAAACTGTTTCAAGCTGGCAGGAAAGAGACAGTAACTTTATCCATGTGCTATAACAATGGTGTGCAGAAGAACATCTCTTGAGTGCACAACACATCGATCCTTGAAGTGGACGGGCTACAGCAGCAGAAGACCACAAGCGTACACTCAGTGATCACTTTATTATACAGGAGGTGCCTAAAAAAAAAAGAGTGTACATTGAAACATACAGTGGAATCTGTCGTTTGCATTAACAATTGCCGAGGATGTGCTGGAGGCAGCATGCAAGTGTCATCACACGTTCAGATGCCAGTAATAGCATGCCCACCCTCCTCAGCAAAACAGCACAGAACACAACAAATTTGCTAGTGTAATTTAATATCTGGAATATAATGTTAAAGTTGGTTGAGTTCTCATGTTGAAATAACTGACTTGAATTTATGATCTCTTGAGGTTGTTTGTGCCTGTTTTGTTGTTCTTGACCACAATTTCTTTATGTAGGTTGGGCCACCTTCTGTTATTCTTTTACACTATGCTTGTGTGTCTCTAGTTTGTGATCTGTGACGTAAGGCCAATAGTGGTGTAACCTTTCATGTGTGCCAAACAACTTGATTGGCTTTGGACTGGGTTTTCCCCTCATTTTATTTGCATATCTCTCCATTGGACACATACCTTTCTGTGTGCATCACTGCCGAGCAGACTGCTTGCAAAACCAGCTGAAGAGAGGAAGAATACAGGACTTTGCTTTTAAAAGTAACTTCTTTCTTCTCCATTGAATGACACTGTATCTTACACACATCACGATCGTCTGCTGCAGGTAATGTGGCTTTGATTACGTATTACAATAGTGGGGTCAAGCATTGACTTTAAGAGCTCTTGAGTGAGACCAGGATTTATTTAGGGCAGGATAATCTGAAACCTCCTGTCCTGTATGTATTTGGAATCCATTGTATCTGCTGATCTTCTCTTGCTCATTAAGTTATTCCTTTTATGTTTCTTTTTGCAAATTTGCATTCTCTAATACCCAGACGGAGGCAGGTTACCAAGGCTTCTGAAGATTACAGGCTGCATTTCTCTATCAAATCCAGTCTGATTAGCTCAACGGCATTCTTTAAATTGCCAGTCTCCACTCTCCTCAAACCCCAGGAGGTAGAGTAAAATTGCTTATCCTGTGTGAGATCCCAAATGTGAGCCATTTATATATTTGCAATGCTTCAGAGTCGTGACGTTCTTCTCCAGTATCAATATTTCGATCCTGTGTGTAGGCTGTTGGATATGATCGTTAGATTGTAGATACCTGACACCTGATTGTATCACGTTACTAGTAATTTCCACACAGTTGAAATGTTACAAAGAAGTAGTCTTGATTGGTCCTGAATTTTGGTTATTTTGCTGCCTATATTGATTTTAGCCAGAAAATTCCAGGGTTATGGATCAAGTTCCCGATTTTTAAAGACTGACACGGTAAATGGATAAAATTATCCCAGTGCTGAGACTGTGGAATCTTTTGAGTCTTTGGCTTTCTGTCATACCTCTGTTAACTAAGCATATTATTTCTGTCTCTATATTGTATTAACAAAAATGTTTGCACAGTGAAAACAAAGTTTATCATCAGTATATATACAGTATTCCTCCAATAGGACCACAACCTTGTAGTCTGGGTTGGAGGCTTGCGTGCTTCAGTAACCCGGAAAGCTGTGTTGGCTGGAGTCAGGGCCTTGAGCTTTGACTCTTGGTGGGGTCACGGTGCCAAACAGGTCAAAGGGTAGAGGCCAGACTAAGTGGTCCATCGGTCCTCCAGGTTCGGGGGTTCAGCTCAGAGCTAACAACTATGACTGGTCAAAAAATTGTTACAGAAACAATGCAAAAAGTTGCCCTCAATGCCAGTGGCATAACAGACAAAAAGAAATGTACAGTATTATATGGACAGATGAAATGGTTCAAAGATGTGCTGATGCAGTTAAAGATACAGTGTGAAGACAGGGTATAGTGCTTGGAAGTGCTTTGAAACTTAGAAGAAGTGCTTAAAGATTTATTTTGTTAGACTTTTTTTTCGTAATTTTTGTTTTCATAGGGTAATTCTTTTACTGCTTCAGTAGTTTTGCTTTCTAATCTGGTTCTTTGAGGTGACCAGTCAGAATCATGTTTAATATCACTGGCATCTGTCCTGAAATTTGTTGTGTTGCAGTGCAGTGCATTGCAGAACATAATAATTTTTTTTAACTATAAATTACAATAGTCCAGCTCAGTGGCACAGTAATATCCAAAGCAAAGGTTCCCAAGTTCGAATCCAAGTTAGGTTGAGCGTCCAGCAAGCAACTTGGCCTCAAAAAAAACAAGAATAGCTTGCTACGGAAACACCGTCATGACGGTGCCCCAATAACTCCACTGCCAAGTTAAGGGCTATTCTTCTATAAATTACAATAAAAAATATATTTAAAAATATCTGAAAGTAGTGCAAAAAGAGAGAAAAAATATTGGTGGTGTCCGTGCGTTCACTACCTGAAAACTGATGGCAGAGTATAAGTTCGTAAGGTGTTGAGTGTGTGTATTCAGGCTCCTGTACCTCATCCTAGACGTTGTTGCAACCATTTGGAAGACTGTCAATGATATATCTGAAGTAATTTGCAAGGGTCTTTGGTGTCATTCCAAATCTCCTCAAACTTCTGGTGAAATATAGCTAATATTGTTCCTTCTTTATAATTGCATCAATATGTTGGGCCCAGGATAGAACTTCAGAGATTTGACATCCTGGAATTTGAAACTGCTGGCCCTTTGCACTGCTGACCCTTTGATGAGGACTGTTGGTAATCCCTCGACTACTCATTCCTGAAGTCCACAATCAATTCCTTTGTCTTGCTGATGTTTGGTGCAAGGCTGTTGTTACAGTACTAGTCACCAACTGACCTATCTCACTCTTGTATGCCTCCTTGTCACCATCCAAAGTTCTGCCAGCAATAGTTGTGTTATCGGCAAATTTATACCTTGTAGCTGGCTTTTGAGCTATGCCTAGCCACATAGTCATGGGCGTAGAGGGGGTAGAGCAGTGGGCTAAGCATGCATCCTTGAGGTCTGCCAGTGTTGATTGTCAACAAAGAGGAGAGGTTACTTTCGATCCACATTGACTCCTGATGAAGAAGTCAAAGATCCAGATGCAGGGGGAGATACAGTAGCCCAGGTTTTAGAGCTTGTTGATTAGAATTGAAGGTATGTTGGTGTTTAACGGTGAGCTGTTATCCACAAAACGCAGCCTGATATCGGTATTGCCATTGTTCAGGTATTCCAAGGCCGAACAGCGAGCCAGTGAGTTTGCATCTACTGTAGAACTATTGTGGCGATTGGTAAACTGCAGCAGGTTAAGGTCCTCTCTTAGGCAGAAGTCAATTCTGGCCATTGCCAACCTCTCAAAACACTTCATCACAGTAGGTGTAATTGCAGCTGGGTGATAGTCATTGAGGCAGCTCACTCTGTTCCTCTTGGGATCTGTAAGGGTCATTTCCTTTTAGAAGCAGGTGGGAACCTCCGCCTGCAGCACCGAGATTGATGATGTCAGTTGTTGACAAGGGCTTTCAGTGCCCTACCAAGTATACCATCAGTGCCTGACAGCTTGAGAGGGTTCATCCTCTCGAAAGACATTCTGATGTCAGCCCCTGAAACAGACAGATATCACAGAGTTGCTAGATACTGCAGGGATTTGCACAAGTGTAGTTTTATTCTCCTTTTCAAAATGTGCATAAAGTGCATTGAGCTCATCTGGGACTGAACCACCACAACCATTCATGATGTTCTGTTTTGCTATCTAATAACCAATGGCCTACAAATCCTGCCAGAACTGATGTGCATCCGATTCCATCTCCAACTTTAATTGAAGTTGTTTTCTCACTCTTAAAGTAGTCATACCTGAATTCCTTGTATAGTTTTGCATTACCTGTCCTGAATTCCACTGATCTAGCCCAGACTACAAATCTGCTGGTTCATACACAGGTCTTGATGAAGTCGGTGACAACTGTAGCATATTCATTCAGATTCAGAAATGAATCCCTGAATATTGTCCAGTCCACTAAATCAAAGAAGTCCTGTAAGCACTCCTTCATCTCCCGAGACCATGTCTGCTTGGCCCTTACCACTGGTGCTGTGGTGTGCAGTCGTTGCCTGTACACTGGGAGTAGAAGTATAGACAGGCAATCTGACTTTCCAAAGTGTGAGCATGGGTTAGCACAGTAAGTGTTCTTGATGGTGGTATAACAGTGGTCAAGTGGTTCTGCAGGTGATATGTTGGTGGTAGTTGTACTGAGAAGGCATCAGGGTGTGTTGTTTCATGATCAGCTTCTCCAGTGTCCTCCTGACGTTGGCCAGGTATGCAATGTATACCACCACCAAGTTGATGGCAGAAAGCTTCTTTGGCAGATAAAATGATGACATTTCCAGGTAGGGTGTGCAGGATTGAGACAGAACTACCTTGTCTGTGCATCACGATGAGTTAATCCACCTCCCCTACCTTTAAAAAAAAAAAAAATTGGCTATCCTGTCTTTATAGTGGATGGAGAAGTCTTTGAACTGTGCTGTGTCCAGAATGCTGGAGGTTAGCCAAGTTTCCATGAAGCAATGTAGATGGCAGTCTCTGATCCCTCTCTGGTAGTGCAATCTTGCTCTGAAGTCTTCAGTTTTATTTTTCAGAGACTGTACATTCACTAGCAGGGTAGTCAGGAGTGGATGTCTAAGGCCTGTGTGTTTCAATTGTACCTGTTAACCAGCCTGCTTCCCACACTTCCATTTTCTTAAAACAGAACTGTACTCAGAACCCAAGTCTGTGCCGATTTTGAGGATCAATAGATGTTTTAAACATCTTAGAACAATGTTGCTTACTCCAGTATCCATAACTGTGACTGTGGATTTCATTGGCAGTAATCCAAAATGGGGTTGTGATTCTGAATATTTGATTATTGTCACCATTTAATCTGCACCAGGTGGTTTAGTTGTTGAGGCTGACACTGGGCATCTGTGTACTCTGATGCCTGGTCTCCAATCTCAATACCATCCCAAATACTACTACTTCTCCACTTGGATCCATCACAGGCCAGAGATTACCAGGAATCAGTGGGAGTTGCGTATTTCTTCCAAGCAGGCTTTCAGTATCTCTAAATCATTTAATTTGTCCATATAATCATCTCCTTCTGTGACAGATCATGGAACAGTGTTTGGAATCTATTCTCAGACATGTGACCTGCCTGGCATAGCAGCTGAGTGTAACTAGGGCCTCAGTATGGGGGGTGTTGTCCTGGGGGAGGATGCTGACATCGGTTTGTTTCTCCTTCCAGTGGATTTGGAGTATTTAACGATTGACAGTGTTGGTAATAGTTCTCCAGTTTCTCAAGATAGATTGCTTACAGAAGAAGTCTCATAAGTGTACAGGAGACCGAGACTCACAGCTGCCCAACATAGCAAGCGTCAAGCTTATGTTCCTCAATCCATCCTGGTATCAGCAACTTGCCTTTGGCTTAACATCAAAGAGTGAAATTTCCAATTTATTCCCTTGTTATTTAGAGAGCACAAGGAAAATAGTATTTTCTGTCTATTGATGGTAAAGTTATGCATTTTATTTAGAGATACAGCATGGTAACAGTTCCTTTTGTCCCATTGAGCTCATGTTGTCCAATTACAACCATATGACCAATTAACCAACCAACCCGCACAACTTCAGAATGTAGGAGGAAACTAGAGCACTTAGAGGAAACCCACATGATTGCAGTTCTTGCCACTGTCTACAAGCTCCTTATAGACAGTGGCAGGAGCTAAATGTGGGTCGCTGGCACTATAATAGCATTACACTAACTGCTATGCTACCGTGCAGCTGTATTTTATAGTAGCCTATCATTGATCGCAAAAATGATGACAATTCTAATCTTTCTAACACAGGGTCACTTATTTTGCAAGTGCATAATATGCCTGTGAAATTATATGGATTATATTTATGTGACACAGGCAGTTGGGGTCAAATGTTACTGGGGAATTTTCAAATCCTCCAAATTTTGGAAGTGGCACCCTGAAAATGGAAAAAAAATTATCAATGGGTCAATCAGCATCCATGGAGAGTGAAACAAACCTAATGTTTCAAGTTAGTGGTTCTAATCTGGATCATTAATCTGGATCTGGTCACAGGCGTAAAATGCAGAGCTGTAGGACATAAGGAAAGGATTTGCTCTGATAGGATTGTTCTTTTGGGAGTTCACATGGACCTGAATTAGAGTTAGTTTATTATTGTAACACGTAACAAGTTACAGTGGAACGATTGACTTAAAGTCATAGTGTACTACAGCACATAACAGGTCCTTTGGCCCATCTACTGGGTGCCTGACTGATAAACTGCCTAGTGCCATTGACTATAGCCCTCCATACCCCTCCCAGCCATGTACCAATCCACATTGCTCATAAATGTTGAAATCGAATCTGTATCTACCACTTCCACTAGCATCTTGTTCCACATTCTCACCACACATTGATTTCCTCATCATGATCTGCTGAAACATTTCATATTTCACCCTTAACCCATAACCCTTAGTTCTAGTCTCCCCCAACCTCAGTGGAAAAAGCCTGCTTGCATTTACCATATCTAGATTCCTCATAATTTTGTGTATCTCGATCAAATCTTCCATCATTCTCCTACACTCTAGGGAAGGGGTTCCCAACCATTTTCATGCCATGGACCCATTCATTCATGGACCCCAGGCTGGGTACCCTGTTCTAGGGAATAAAGTACTAATGTATCCACCTTTCCCTGTAAATCAGGTTCTCAAATCCTGGCAACACCCTTGTAAATCTTCACAGCACTCTTCCTGTACTTGAAATAGTAAGTTTGCAAAAGAAGATTTTCAAGGGAGTGTGGTGGAGATTGCAACATGCAATTGTTGTTGCCTGGGTGATAAATTACTCTGTTTTTCTGTCTGAACTGTTTAACATTTCTTACTGGGTGCAGTAGTGTATGACTCATGCATCTTAGCACATTGCTTCAAATTCAGACAAGTAATGAACTCTTAGTCATTTGCTGGAGTCGACAGTGAAAAACGTATCCCATTGTAGGATGGCCCAGAACTACACAGGATTTCATCGTCACCTTTAAAACCATTTTTTTTCAAATGGGACTGTCGAGTAGCTGCATCTGGAAATGGAGTGTTATACCCATTGATCAAATGTTACCTCTCCCAGTGCCCAAGCTATGAAAAATAAAATGCATGTAAAGATGCTTTGGGGTAGATCAGAGGGCAAACTGAAACACCTGAGATTCTGCAGTTGCTGGGAATCCAGATCAACACATGTAAAATGCTGGAGGAACTCAACAGGTGGAGCAGCATCGACGAAGGGGAACAAACGGTCGACATTCCTGGCCAAGACCCTTCATCAGAACTCTGTCTGACAACCCTCTGCAGGCTCTTGTGATCCTGTGCATTGAAGTCTCCTTACCAGGCTGTGATGCAAATTAGAATACATATAGCGAAAAAAAAATTTTAAGAGTCTTTGGTGATAATACCAAATCTGCTCAAACTCCTAAAAGAGTAGAGCACTGGTGTGCCTTCTTCATAATTGTGTCAATGTGTGGGACCCAAGACAGATCCTTGGAGTTGCTGACACCCAGGAGCTTAAAGCTCTCACCCATTCCTCCACTTTGTCATTGAGACAGCAAGCATTGTTGAAACGGCAAGCTATAGTTACTATCTTACTTACACCAATTAAAGCTGCTTAATGCTTGTCTGCACCTGTAACGATGGATCTGCACTGAAGCAAGACAAGCAGTTAGCAATCCTACAAAGGACACCATCGCAAGTGTGGATGAATTAACAAGAACAGCCAAACAAATTAAAATTGCTGGTAGTTGTATGATATGTGCACTTGTGGGGATTATAATGACACTGTGTATTTGTGAAGCTAACAAAATGCAGCTCTCAGACATAGAACATAGCACAGCACAGGTCCTTCAGCCCATACTGTTGTATTAACCTTTTAACCTGCTCTAAGATCAACTTAGGGCTGGCTGCTGGTGTAGTGGCATCAGCAGTGGACTTCAAGGCAGATGATCCTGAGTTCAAAGCCAGCCGGGTCCCAACCTGGGCTGCAGCTGTATCTGCGCGGAAGAAAGGCCTGGCATTCTACTTCCATATCTTGCCATGAAAACCTTATGGTCCATGAGGCCACGAAGGGTCGGACTCAAATTTACAACAGAACAACAACAAGATCCACTTGATCCTTCCCTCCTGCGTAGCTCTCCATTTTTCTTTCATCCATGTTCTATTTTAAGAGTCTCTTAAATGTTCCTTATGTATCTGTCTGGCGGAACCTTCAACTCCATTCCATCTCTCTGCTTAGAGCTCAAAATTTCCTGAAGGTGCTTCAAAAGTTAATTAAACAGCACCAAGGGTGAAAGTTTAAAGCTGAATTTCTTTGTTTCTGATCAGTACGGTTATTTATAAGTGTTGTCACTTAACTGAATGCAATTGGAAGCCGAAACTATTTGAGCAATTTGTTCACTCTGCTGTTGCTTGCTGTCTAGTCATTAACTTTTGGGAAGATTTGCTCACTTCCAGTTACTCATTCTTCCTTAGTAGTTAAATATTGAATCAGTTTAGTCTTTTTTTTACTTAACGGAGTACTTTTTTGTTAACTTACCAGTTAGTTGTTGGCATGCTGGAAAGATGTAACTTCTTGAAATGTAAATGTTATGTTGCATGTAACACACGCAACATGCTGGAGGAATGCAGCATCTACGGAGAGGAATAAACAGCCAACATTTCAGGCCGAGACCCTTCATCAGGACTGCACACAAAGACGGGCAAATAATCATGCTCTGCTGAAACATTTCATTTTTCACCCTTAACCCATAACCTCTAGTTCTAGTCTCACCGAACCTCAGTGGAAAAAGCCTGCTTGCATTTACCATATACAGATTCCTCGTAATTCTGTATACCCTTTCAAATCTTCCCTCATTCTCCTACACTCTAGGGCAGGGGTTAAGACAAACGGTGCAATTAATACAAAAAAAAAACACAAAATCTACAAGTACAATAAAAAGTGGTAACTTCCCAGATCTGTCCCATGTATAATAAAGGTTCTGTATCTGAATGTTTGTTCTTTCTTTTTTATATTTGCACCACATAATTGAAATGTGTCCTACCAAGTTACAAGTGACAGATTTTGCGAGGTCATTTCTGCTGAACTGTCCCTCGTCCTTAATCCAACTGCTTGTTTTCATTAAGGTCCCCTCCAGTGTCCCGTGTGCCTCTTTTCTACAGTGTCCAGCTTGGCCAATTATGTGTTGCTTGTTTCTTAACTTAGTGAATCACTTTATATTCCTACTTCCTCACACCTATGTGTAACATAGAAACAGGCCCTTTAGCCCACCTGGTTTATGCTGACCATCAAGTATTCATTTATACCAAGGTTCCCAACTTTTTTTTGCCATGGACCCCTACCATTAACCAAGGAGAGTGTGGACCCCAGATTGGGAACTCTTGATTTATACCAGTCTGCCAGAGAGGCCCCAATGGAATGGCTCCTTCCATTTCTTTTCTACGTACATCTCCCTAAAAGATGCAGCATCATGTACCATAGATTTACATCAATTTTGCCTTCAGTTTATCAATTCTGTCTTTAAAGTGTACCATAGATTTACATCAATTTTGCCTTCACTTTAAAGACAGAATTGATAAACTGATTATTTGACAAGGAGAACTTTTCTGCAAATAAGTTTGAATACGAGTAAAATTTAAACACAAGAGATTCTGCAGATGCTGGAAGTTCAAAGCAACACGCACACAAGAGGGGTGGCACAGTGACATGGTGGTTAGCACAACACTTCACAGTACCAGCGACCCAGTGACCTAATCTATTGAGGAAATGAAAAGAGCTTTGCTCTTTGAGAGAGAGCCAACAATGCCATGAAGGGTCTCAGCTCAAAGCATTGACTGTTTATTTCCCCACCTCCCTCAACACCCCCATTGATGCTGCCTGACCTGCTGGGTTCCTCCACCATTTTGTGTATGTATGTTCCCTACCATTTTTGGTTGTGTTTTTCTGTTGAAACTCTCAGTGAAACCACAAGGGGTCCATTTTAGGACTCCCTTTGACCGAAGAACATAGACCATAGACCGTAGAGCACAGGTGGTAGAGCTTAGGACAGAGACCATGTACCGTAGACCATCGAGGTCAGACTGTAGATCTTACAGCAGAGACCATAGATTACAGAGAGTAGAGCTAAAATGAGTTTAATGCACTGCTGTAAACCTTTAACTTAGTTAAATATTAATAATGTTCATAGGATAACTGGTCTGATTGTGATCTAATGACTTCCACAGGAAAGTATACATAGGAAATGGTTCATCCTTGTAGATTTACAAATGAAGATAATTGCTTGATATGAGATGTCAGAGTTGAGTGTACAGGTGCTTTGTACCTGTACCTAATAAAGTGGCCACAGAGTGTACCCTCATGGTGTTCTGCTGCTGTAGTAGAAGACCATTTCTTCCCCATTCTAATGGTCTGCACAGCAGCTGAACCTCATGACCATGTCTGCATGCTTTTATGCATTGAGATACTACCACATGGTTCTTCTTTAGTCTGTTACACCGCTGGAGTTTAGGGACAATGAAGGTCCGCTGTTGTTGCATGAATGAAATCACGGGAGAGAGAGAGTTACTGGTAGATTTGGGCAGCTTCTTTATCGACAAAACAAGGTACGGCAGGCATCATTTTATACCGAGACACTTTCAGTGGAAAGGTCTGCTGGCTCAGTGTGGGGCTCAATATTTATTTGCTAAACACATAGGGCAATCCATATTTACAAAGTGTAGACAATGCTTTCTTTTGAAGCTACATACAAATTTCACACCTTCTGATTACATCCATCCCACCAGCGCCAGCAACATCTGAACTGGTATTCATAGCTTTTAGGAAATGCATTGTTACAAACTAAATCCACAGTACATTGTCAGGGAACAGAAGAGTGGTGGCCAAAGCCATTGGCTAAATGTAAATAACCTAAACCCAAAAACCACTCTAACATCTGCCATCTCTTGCATGTTCATGACTTCCTTCGTTGTGTCAGTAGCTTCCTCTCAGTTTTCACAATTGTCAAATCCCAGGTGGAGACTCGGGAATACTGTCACACGTAGATGTAGAAGGATTCTTCATTGCTGTTTCTGTGACAATTTTGTTTTACCAGTCAGGGTTGTTCGCTCTGAGCTGAACCTTGAACCTGGAGGACTGGTGGACCTCTCTTGGTCCAGCCTCTACCCTTTGACTTGTTTGGCGTGGGAAACCCTCCCAAGAGTCAAAGCACAAAGCCCTAACTCCAGCCAACATAGCTTTCTGGGTTATTGAGGCACACAAGCCTCCATACCCTACGACAAGATTGTGGTCCTCTTGGAGGTGCCGCATGGTTGGCTGAATACATATTTGCATTAACAAGTAGGTGTACTTAGTAGAGTGGCTATTGAGTGTATCTTCATAACTTGAAGAATGCTTCATTGAAATAAGGGTATGTAATGGCTGAAAATCAATTAACTCCATGCCCTGTTAGTTTTCAGCAATTGTATCTAGTGGGTCAAAGAGTTTGCAGAGTTATTTCTGTGCTTGTTTCTTATATTTGATATTAAACGTAAAATTAAATTCCATGACTCTGCCATTTTACCAGTGGTCTGCCTTCGTTTGGCCTTCCAAAGTGTATCACTGTGTGCTCTTCCATGAATCAATGACCACAAACCAAAGGCAAAATCCTGCAGGTGCTGGAAATCTGAAATAAAGACTGAAGCTGGTAGAAGTGCTCGGATGTTTCAGCAGTATCTATGATGAGAAAACTGGTTAATGTTTCAGCTTGATGAACACTAATCAGAAGTATTAATATGAACGGTCAAATTAAGTGCATGAATTTTGGCCTTTTATGGTTTTATAGGCTCAGTTCTTGTCAATTGCATTATCTTCTGAACAATATTTCAATTACATCCATTGGTCTTTCCAAATGAGTTATTTTTACGCTTGGTTCAAGACATCTTGGTCACCTATTGCCAGGAGTTCCCAACCTGGGGTCCATGGACACCTCGGTTAATGTTAGGGGTCCATGGCATAAAGATAATGTTTGGAACCCCTGATCTAGGACGTTGTAGGTTATAGATATTAAGTAATATGGGGTTGATGCAGAACTTTAATCTTGTCAATTGTAAAGCAGACAGAAGGGTTCCTGAGAATCTGAATCAGGTTTATTATCATTGACCTTTGTTGTGAAATGTTTGTTCGGTGGCAGGAGTACAGTGCAATACATAAATTGTACTATTAATTCTAATAAATATAAAAATGAAATAAGTATTGCAAAACAATTGCAAAATTATAATAAGGTAGTGTTTATGAGTTCATTGTCCATTCAGAAATCTGATGGCAGAGAGGAGGAAACTGGTCCTAAAATACTGAGTGTGTGTCACCAGTCTCTTCTCAGATGGCAGTAATTAGTAGTAGGCATGCCCTAGATGGTGGGGGTCCTCCTTTTTGAGGCATCACCTTGTGATGGTGGGGGAGACCTGATCCTACATTTTATGTTTGTAGAGTTAATGTTTCAGGACTATGGTGATAGAGTCATAAAGTTATGCAGAAATAGACCAACCGGACCACGCCAACCATGATACCCCAGCCACGCTAGTCCCATCTGCCAGCATATGGCTCACAACCTTATAAATGCGATGCTATTACTGCTCAAGGCATTGGTGTTCAGAGCTCAATTCTGGTGCTGTCTGGAAGGAGTTTGTACGTTCTTCCCCCGTGACCACGCGGGTTTCCACCAGGTGCTTCAGTTTCCTCCCATAGTCCAAAGACTGTGGTCATTGCAAATTGTGGTTAATTCATCGTTGTAAATTGTCCTGTAATTAGGCCAGAGTTAAGTAAGTGACTTGCCGTTTGTTCCACAGTGTATCTAAACAAATAGACAAACAGGTAAGTAAATAGAAACCATTTCAATCCAGGAACTTGTGGTCTTGTGTGAAAGATTGATATACAAGGTCATTGTTATGATTTTCTCTTCACAGCTGCTGACTGACCATGAGTGTTTTAAGGTTTTCTGCATGTTCTCTTTGTGTTTCAGATTTCCAGCATTTCTGTTGATTTTTATTTCAAACTTCATTCTGGATCTTGAAATGTCAGGGGATTTGAAATGTTGGAATACCCCTGTCCTAATGAAATTCAAGCCACGCCATTTAGTACTTTAACAATTTTTCATGCCTGTTTTTAAAAAAAAGAAAGCAGCAGTTCACTTGAACAAAATGTGTTTTATTTATTTGAAACACGAGAAAAACCGTAGATGTTGGAAATCCAAAGCAGCACGCACGCACGCACACACAATGCTGGAGGAACTCAGTGGTTCAGACAGAATCTATGGAAAAGAGTAAACAGTCGACATTCTGGGCCCTTCATCTGGACCTGCTGCCTGACATGCTGAGTTCCTCGAGCATTTTGTGTGTGTTATTTATTTGCTTAGAAATGCAGCATGGAAACAGGCTGTTCTGGTCCAATGAGCCAACACCGCCCTATTTCACCAACGTGACCAATTAACCTACTAACCTGCTTAACTTTGCTGAATTATTTCTTATCAGAGACCCAAAGATTAACTCTATATTTATTTTGGATGAGTTCAGAGCGTTTAACCCAACACAATACTTGGCATTCTCTCCAAAATTTTTTAAAGCACGTGCTCTCAGTGGCACTTCCTTGTACTTAATAAAGTGGCCACTGACTGGATGGTTGTAGTCTTCTGCTGCTGTAACCTATCCACTTCAAATTTTGATGTGTTGTGCATTCAGAGCTGCTCTTCCGCATACCATTGTCGAAACATTTGGTTATTTACTGTCACCTTCCTGTCAGCTTGAATCATTCTCCTTTGACCTCGCTCATTAACATCGCAAACACGAGGAAATCTGCAGATGCTGGAAATCCAAGCAACACACACAAAAAGCTGGTGGAACGCAGCAGGCCAGGCAGCATCTATAGGAAGAAGTACAGTCTACGTTCCAGGCCGAGACCCTTTGTCAGGACTAACTACTATCTTTTCTTTCAGTTAGTCCTGACAAAGGGTCTCGGCCCGAAACATTGACTGTACTTCTTCCTATAGATGCTACCTGACCTGCTGTGTTCCACCAGATTTTCGTGTGCGTCCCTCATTAACATGGTGTTTTTACCCACAGAACTGCTGATCACTGGATATTTTTTGTTTTTCGCACCAACCTCTGTAAACTCTACAGATTGTTGTGCATGTGAAAATCCCAGGAGATCAGCAGTTTCTGAGATACTCAGACCACCTGTCTGGCACCAACAATCATTTCATGGTCAAAGTCACTTAGAGCACATTTCTTCCCCCATTTTGATGTTTGGTCTGAACAACAACTGAACCTCTTGACCATGTCTGCATGCTTTTATGCATTGAGTTGCTGCCACATGATTGGCTGATTTGATATTTGCATTAACAAGCAGGTGTACAGGTGTACCTAATGAAGTGGCCGCTGAGTGTAAATTGGTGACTGTGGCCACAACCAGATATTCCATGAGGATATAGCTGTTAATCAAACGGCTTCTTCACTAAAGAAGGAGCTTGGGCAGAATATGTATTCAGTGTAATATACCAATTCCAAATTATAAACCAAATCTGTCTTTGCTCACACTTTCCAATAGCTCTACACTGGAGCACAGGCGCTTGATTAGTCATTTGGGAGCTGTTTAAAGCTCATAACTTTAGCAAAATGCCTATTATGTCCTCCACCCAATTTCCTTTTGCTTGTTGACATTCATTCCACCCGATAGGTCTTAAAGCCACATTAAACAAAGCTAACTTTACTTGGATTAATCAATTATTTTTGACATTTCAGGATCAACTTTATTCACCATATACAGTACAGAGTACAGTACTGTGTGTGTGTATATACATATACATATATATATAGAGAGAGAGAGAGAGAACAAATGTGAATGAACAGATATATATATGTGTGTGTGCCTGAGTAATGTATTTGTTGACATGGAGTGGAGAGCGAGTTTGTGAATCTGGTGGGAGCAGAGGATGTTGGGTATGGTGAGAGAGAAATGCCGTGGGAAAGGTGTGGGACAGATGTCAGAGAGGGATTACCAGGGGTGGGGGCAGACACACCCAGCTCTGGGATATCAGGCAAGGTCATTTGATTCCAGACAATTGGTTTATTGATCATTACAGAATGTACCTTGGTGCTTTCTGCTCCCTTGCCTCTCCCTGCCCCCTTTCCACTCTCAATCCACAACAGAGACCTAAATCAGAATCAGGTTTATCATCGCTCAGATATGTCATGGAATTCGTTTTTTTTTTGCAAAAGCAGAACAGTGCAATAAATAAAATCACTAAAATACTGTGCAAATGTCTTAGGCAGCCTAGCTATATCGGAATTTGCTGCGGTGTGTTGGTCAAGGTGTGACGTGTCAGATAACTAGAATTGTTGATCAGATTAACTGCCTGGGGGCAGAAACTTTTCAGATGGTGTGAAGTTTTTGTTGTTGTAGCGTTTATAGCACTTTGGAAAAGGTAGTTTGCGGGGCAGGAGGTGTTCACAATGTTTTCCCGCCTGCTTTTTCCTGGACATATACAAGTCCTGCAGTGATGGTAGACTACAGCCTTTGTAACACACTCAAAATGCTGGAGGGACTCAGCAGGTCAGGCAGCATCTATAAAAAGGATAAAGTGTTGACATTTTGGGCTGAGACCCTACAGCAGGACTGCTAAAGGGGAAAATGCCAGTCACCTTTCTTCCGACAAGACAGTTCTCTACAGTGAGGTATCACAAGCTTTTTGAACCTTTGGCACTATTTTCTCACCTGCTTTATCCCAATGCAATAGTATAATTTTAATTTCAATATAATGCCCAGCTATGAACTCAATTAGAATGGGATAATGTGACATATTAACTTCCGACAGCCCACCTTTATTGAAGTGATTAACCAATTCCAGGATGCATCAGATGGATTGGGAAAGGCAGTGACCTAAAATATTTTCTGCAGCTTTTATTAGGAATGACAAATGTAGGTTAATATCCAATTTTAATCTTCAAATTAGGATGTTTATTTTAAAATAGACAGTTCTGGTGTATATATCTTTTATTATGCTATATTGAAAGTCAAAGTAAATTTGTTATCAAAGTAGATGTACGTCACCATAAACTCTCTTCAAGATTCATTTTTTGTGGGCGTTCATAGTAGATACAAAGAAATGCAATAGAATTACAACAAAAGGAATACTACACACTAACAAAGACTGACCATCAGCGGATGTGAAAAAGAAAACAATCTTTGCAAATACAATAATAAATAACTAAATAAATACTGAGAAATAATTGTAGAGTCCTTCAAAGTGAGTCCATAGGTTGAGGAATCAGTTCAATGTTGGGGTGAGTGACGTTGGTTCAGGGGCCTGATGGTTGGAGTGTAATAACTGTTTCTGAGCCTGGTGGCATGGGGATCTAAAGGCTCCTGCACCACCTTCATGATGGCAGCAGCAGTGAAAAGAGAGTATGGCTTGGATGGTGGTGCTCCTTGATGACTGAATGCTGCTTTTGTGTGGCAGTGCTCCATTGTAGGTGCTCAATGTGCTTCGTGTTAATAGCATTAGTAAGTAGCATAATGTCAGAAAAGCCTAGAAGATTGTTCAAAGAGATGCTGCCATCATCTTAGACTGTGCTTTTGGATCGAGGATGCCTTGCTTCAACTCTGGCTCTGTAGGTTCTGAGGTGACAGGCAAACACTTTATTGTAACTATAGACCGTAAGATAGGAACAGAATTAGGCCATTCAGCCCAGCGGTCCGTCATTCAGCCATGACTGATTTTTTTCTCTCTCTCTCTCTCTCTCTCAACATTACTATCCTGCCTTAACTCTTAATTTCTTGGCCAATCAAGTACTGTGGTGGCGCAGAAGTTAGCACTCAGTGTAACACTTTACAGCGCCAGTGACTTGAGTTCAATTCCCGCTGCTGTCTGTAAGGAGTTTGTACTGTATATTCTCCCTATGACCCTGTAGATTTCCTCCGGGTGCTCTGGTTTCCTCCCGCATTCCAAAGATGTGCAGGTTAACAGGTTAATTGGACGGCATGGCCTGAAGGGCCTGTTACTGTGTTGTATCTTTAAATAAATAAACAGACCTATCAATCTCTGCCTTAAATGATGTGGATATTTTCATAGATTCACCACCCTCTGGCTGAAGAAATTCCTCCTCATCTCAGTTTTAAAAGTTCATCCGTTTATTTTGATGCTGTGCCCTTGGATACTTCTATGAATGGAAGTATCCACTTTATCCAGGCATCTCAGTTTCTGGTAGATTTCAGTGACCCCCCCCCACCCACTTGTCCTGTAACTGCTCAGTCTTCAAGAAATTGGGCAGGCGATGCCTGACAGGTTGCATAAAAGGATAGTTTGTAAGGCAGTTCGCGCCATCCATCATCTGTGCTGGGTTTTCCTGTGCTCCTCACTCAGCGCTGTCCTGAATGTGCCTTTTCCATTGTAGATGACCACGAGCCAGGCGTCATTTCCTCTTGCTGGTGGTAGAATTGTGGGCACTGCTCAGCACAATATGAAAGCCAACCTCCCCTTCACAGATTTCCTCTACACTCCTCACTGCCTTGGTAAAACACACCAACGTAATCAAAGATCCCACGGACAGAAGGTGCAAATGCCTGAACGCATGTATCACTATGCTCAAGACCAGCTTCTATCCCACTGGTATCAGACTACTGAATCTAGGAAAATAAGGCAGAGTCTAGTCCTCACAATCTACCTCATTATGATCTTATTGTCTAGCTGCACTGTATAGCTGTTACACTTTATTCTGTGTTCTGTTATTTTACCTTGTTCTACCTCAGTGCACTGTGTATTGATTTGATCTGTATGAACAGTATGCAGGATAAGGTTTTTACTTTATCGTCATACATTTGACAATAGTAAATTTATTCCAGTTCTACCTATCACACAGCACAGAATGTCTGTTTTGGGAGTTTAATCTCTGGTCTCTGAACAATGTGGCTTGTAACCTGCATCTAAGCCACACACACACAAGTGCTGGAAGAACTCAGCAAGTCAGGCTGCATCTATGGAAAGGAATAAACAGATGACACTTCGGGCCATGATCTGCTGTTAGGACTGATGAAGGGCTCTTTAAACTAGGTCTTAAGAAGTTTTACTTGGAGCTGGGGAAAATTCTGATACTATATTATATTGAGTTTTAAGTTTATAGTTCCACAGAGCTCTGTTATATGAAGTTCTTGTTCTTTGTTCAGTATTGGCCATTCTCTGAGGGCTTTCAAGTCAACTACACATTGTCACAAGTCCCTTTTTCTCTCTGAGGGGGCATTAGTAAATGTGGTTGTCCACCTCCCCATGCTGCCACACAAATTTATTTCATCTTTCATGGTTCATGAAAATTATTCCAAGATGAAACGACTTGTCATGAAGAGCGTTTGATGGCTTTGGGCCTGTGTTCACTGGAATTTAGAAGAATGAGGAGTGACCTAATTGAAACCTATCGAATGGTGAAAGGCATTGATGTTTCCCTTGGTGGGGAATTCTAAAATTAGAGGACACAGCCTCTACATAGAGGGACGTCCTTTTAGAACAGAGATGAGGAGGAATTTTTTAGCCATAGAGTGGTGAATCTGTGGAATTCATTGCCACAGATGGCAGTGGAGGACAAATCACTGATATATTTAAAGCAGAGGTTGATAGATTCTTCATTGGTCAGGGCATGAAGGGATATGCGGGAAAGCAGGAGTTTGGGGCTGAGAGGAAAAATGGATCAGCTATAATGAAATGGCAGAGCCGATTCAGTGGGCCAAATGGCCTAATCTTTCTCTTATATCTTATGGTCTTATTTATTTAAGGATGCAACATGGTAGCAGGCCCTTCTGGCCCAATGAGCCTTTGCCACCCAATTAACCTATAATCTGTGCATCTTTGGGATGAGAAGGAGACCCACACATTCATGGGGAGAACTTACAAACTCCTTACAGGGAGTAGCGGGAATTGATCCTGGGCCGCTGGCGCTGTAGAGTGCCATGCTGACTGTTATGCTACCGTACCGCCCCAAATGTTTGTTCACAGTGTATCATTGTACAATTTGAACTTAACCTGTGTGTTGATGAGCAGTGACCATACAAAAAATGATGGAAGTACAAGGCTGATGAGCAACACATGTGAATAGTTTCTGCAATTGTATTTTGACAAATGATTGTTTAAGAGCATTGAAATAGACCTGAAATGTCTCAAAACTTCAGTGATTTGTTGATTAGGTAATTGCTACATTTGATGTAGTATAGTGGACCACTCTGTAGTGAGAAACACGTCTAAATTTTTATTCTATTTATTACATCACAACTTGCTGCATTGGCAGAATCGATCAATAAATCTTCCATCAGAATGATATTCCATCATCTTCATAATGTTACTGAATTAATATTATGAAGTGGTTTTTGATGCTTTCTTGCTCTTATGTTGTAGCAAACATTGTACTGCTGCTGTAAATATCTGATATTATGTATTTTAAAAGATTCTTTTTACTTCACCAGTGAACTTAGTGAACTTAAGTAACTTTCCTTTTTCTTTCCAATAACATAGGAAATGGACTTGAACTAGACTGGCTGTTGTTCTAGATTATGACCTCAACCAAGAGCAATCGCTACCACCGTTTCTCTGGAGGTGTGACAAATATACCCACTGCTGACAGTACAAGTATTGTAAGTATCACACCTGAGCTCTCATCTGAAACAGAATTGTTGCTTGGGTAGCAAAACCCAAAAGCTTACAACTAACTTACTTTCTGACGATGCCTTTTTTTTTCCAAATGGTAGTCTCCAAAACCTTAAAACAGATTGAATAATGCAACTCTTCTGCATACCACTGTTGTAACGTGTGGTTATTTAAGTTACTGATGTCTTCCTGTCAGCTTGAACCAGTCAGGCCATTCCCCTCTACCTCTCAATAACAAGGCACTTTAACCTACAGAACTGGATGTCTTTCTGTTTTTAGTTGCTTTCTCTATAAATTCTAAAAACTGCTGTGTGTGAAAATCCAAGGAGATCAACAGTTTCTGAGATACTCAAACCACCCATCTGATACCAACTATCATCCCACGGTCAAAGTCACTTAGATCACATTTCTTCCCCATTTTGATGTTTGGTTTGAACAACAACTGAACCTCTTGACCACGTCTGCATGCTTTTATGCATTGAGTTGCTGCCACATGATTGGCTGATTAGATATTTCCATTAATAAGCAGGTGTACCGAATAAAATGGCCTCTGAGTGTATCTGACATTGGTAGAGAATGGGAACTGTGCAGATCTCATTTAGGTGGAATTGGCTAAGTTTGAGGAACCCAATGAGACAAGATTAGGGTGGGGGGAGGAGTAAATTTGCCCATGAAGTTTTGCTGTCTTACTAACCAAAATATTCTGCAGCATATGAGTGTGGCAAGGAAAGGGTGATAAAGCTTCCATTGACATTTTCAATCAAGTCAAGTTTATTGTCATTTAACTATATACATGTAATGCCCTGGGTCACCTCAGGCTCGCTCAGCTCGTTCTTGTCTAGGGGGAGCAACCTTAGGCCCCGCCAAACTGGGTAATCAGCTGGTGTGGATGCTGTGTGATGTCCCCGCCTCGCCCAAAAACAGACAGTACACCATAAGCGATTAAATGAGTACAATTTATAAAGGTTACTATAACTAAGTGATTAATAACGATGCAGTATATATAAAGAGAAAAAATAAAGAAAAGGCGCCAAACTTATCAAAGTCCAAACCACTTCATGCACAACCGTTGGAGCTTAATTACTGAAGTCTTCTGGCCACCATTCGATCCCCTCCGAACTCCTCGACTCGCAGCTCAGGACCCTCCGAGTGGTCAACCAAGCACATCTAGCTTCATCCCCCCCCCCCTCCTCGGAGTACCTCCTGGCCTCGGACCCCCGCTTGGGGTCCCTTCCTCGCCCAGCTTACAGCATTGCGTCCTCTCTCTCAACCCCCTCGCGCCGATCTCCCCAAAAGCCCGTCAACAAAAGCTTACAGACTCAGAAGAAAGAACATTAATCCCTATTTGGTTTACAAAGGAATACAATTCTCGTTATCAGTAAATTAGCATTCCTGCTAGTTAACAAAACAAAGAAGCCCTTTTGATTACATACACAGTAACAAAGTAAAAAGAAACTCCCTTTACATACATGTATATCACCAAACTAGGCAATGTTTCTCCAGACCAGAGTGTAAAGCACAGTAGTACACATACACACAGTAATTTAGTACAAATGAATTATGCATAGATTAACAAAGTAAAGTACATGAATTAAATATTGTAGGATACAGCACAAATGATCCAGTGACATTTTGAAAGTGATGCTGTCGGGAGTTTAGAATCCTGATGGCCTTGGGGAAGAAACTGTTCCTCATCCTGACCATTCTTGCTTTTATTCATCGGAGTCCACTGCCTGATGGTAGAAAGTCATGCTGGATGGATGGGTGGGTTCCTTGATGATGATCAGGGCCCTGTGTACACAGCACTCCTGATAAATCTCCCCGATCGATGGTAGGGAGACCACTATGATCCTCTCAGCCGTTCGCACAGTCCTTTGTAGGCACAGTGCTCTGCTACTCCCATTCTAGATGGAGATGCAACTTGTAAGAATGCTCTCAATTGTGCTCCCGTAAAACTGAGTTAAGATGGGGTGAGGAGGAGCCCTGCTTGCCTCAATCACCTCAGGGAGTGGAGGCACGGCTGTGCCTTTTTATTCGGGGAGGTGATATTGGGGTATCAGGTGAGGTCAGATGTGATGGTGAACTCCCAGAAACTTGGTGTACTTAACTCTCTCTATGAAGGAGCCATGGATGTGCAGAGGGAGATGGTTTGTCTGTTCTTTCCTAAAGTCCAGAATCATTTCCTTGGTCTTCTCCACACTTGGTGGAGAAGAAAAGATCTAACTTCAGTTGCTGCTCTTACTGAATGTGTACAGACATTCAATGAGAATGGCATAAGTGTTAACAGCAAACAACATTAACCTCCTTAAGTTATAGATTGTACCCCACCATTTTATTATTTCTAAGTGTACTGCTACCATTTCTTTACCTTACAACTGGTGTCACACTAACTGGTCTTTTAATCCCTATTTTCTTCCTTCCCCTCTCTTCTTAAGTAGTGGCATTATGCCAGACAGCAGTCAGGAAATCTGCTATTTCCACAGCTGTCTCTTTCATTGGTGTGAAAGAGTAATTAGATTACATTAAATTTAAAGCATTATCATTTCATAATAACCTCTCCCACATAGTTTGTGACACAAAGTAATTTCCAAAGTTCAAAGTAAATTTATTATCAAATTAGTTATACAGTATGTCGCCATATAATACCCTGAGATTCATTTATCCTTATAGTCATTGCTAATATCATTAACCTCTTTCCAGTAGACTGCTGTTAATTCACAATCGGGTTTATTATCACTGATGTGTCATGAAATCTGTTGTTTTTACAGTGAAAGATATAAAACATTACTATAAGCTACAATAAAAAAATAAATAGTGCAAAAGAGAAATAACGGGGTAATGTTCATGGGCCCATGGACCTTTGAGAAATCTGATGGCAGAGGGGAAGAAGATGTTCCTTAAGTGTTGAGTGCATGTCTTTAGGCTCATGTACTTCCTTCTGGTACTATTATAGTATTAATTTGCTATTGAAATAATAAATGACTCAATGTGAAAATCTGTCTTTCCTATTGATTGCAGAACCTCTACACCCTCTTTCTCAAACCCAAGAATTAAAGTTTTTTTATTTTTCCTTCAAAAACAGACAAGAATGGAAACAACGTTTGGTCCAGCATATTCCACTGTCACCACCATCACTAAAGGTAAGGAGGAACAGATGTGCAACTCTGCCTTCCTCTCCCTCTCCCTCTCCCCTCTTATTTAGTTATCTCCATAACATCGATTCATCTTTTCTTATTCTAATCTAATGACACAATTAACTGTGCACCGCCATACAAAAATCAAGAGTTAATCTTGTTAGGAACACCAGTTATGCCAAGGAGACACAGAAGACTATAGATGCTGAAATCTGTAACCAGAAGCAAACTGCTGGAGAAACTCAGCAAATCAGTCAGGATCTGTAGAAGGAAATGGACAGTCGAAGCTTCACAGGTCCAGAATCTTCACCTGCTGCTTCTTTGTGATTTTGCATGTTTTACTCTTTAAAGTTAGGTAGTTTATCAGAGGCTGCAGAGTTTATCAAAATAAACTTGTGCCTTGCAAGGCTGACAGTTTTTTTTTCAAGTAATTGACAAAGGAATATCTTAATGAAGTTTAAGGAAAACTTTGATAAAGCTGTTGTAAATGGTACCTGGAACTTGTAGATTGAGGGCAAATTACTAAAATCCAGTCCCCTAACCTGCTGAGGGGCAACGTATTGATAAATAGTTTATCTCTTCCAGTCTAATGTACTGTTTCACATGTTCATAAGTTAGTCTGCTCTGCATTAGAGAGACCAAACATGGTCACTTTACAGAGCACGTGTGCTCATTCTGCCGGAGTAACCCTGAGCTCCTCATTGCCTGCCATTGTCCGCTCTAACCTACCGGTCAGTAGGCTCCTGCACCATTACATTGAGGGTTGAGGAGCCCTACCTCATCCATCATCCAGGCACATTGAATCCTCTGGACCTGATTGTTTTCATTCCCCTTTCCCCCCCCCCCCCACCGATAATATCAACATTTTTGTGTGTCTTCTCATGATTTTAAAGTGAAGGTGAAATCATTTTACCTATTTCATATACAGCTGATGGAACAAATACTTTCAAGCAACATCGGAGGACTCCATCTTCCTCGAGCACACTGGCATATTCACCCCGGGATGAGGATGACGCAATGGTATGTATTTTATTGATACCCTAAGCTTTTCTCTTCTTCCAGACCCTTTGCTCAACTGCTCCAGGATTAATAACTGGTCATAATCCTAATAAATGAGAGAGGGAGAGGAAGAGTGACAGTCCATGGCCTTCTCTTTTGCCAAGATCAGCAACATGGAGGAGTACACACTATATTCCATCTGGGTAGCCTTCAACGTGATGGCATGAATATTGATTTCTCCTTCCAGTTAAAAAATTAAATTTCCCTCCCCCTCCCCTTTTCTATTCCCCACTTTGGCCTCTTACCTGCCTATCACCTCCCCCTGAGCCCCTCCTCCTTCCCTTTCTCCTCTGGTCCCCTCTCCTCTCCTATCAGATTCGTTCCTCTCCGGCTCTTTATCTTTCCAACCCACCTGCCTTCACCTATCACCTTCTAGCTATCCTCCTTCCCCAGCCCCCCCCCCCCACCTTTTTATTCTGGCATTTTACCCCTTCCTTTCCAGTCTTGAAAAGGGTTTCGGCCAGAAACGTTCATTTCCATAGACACTGTCTGACCTGCTGAGTTCTTCCAGCATTTTGTGTGTATTGCTTTGGATTCCCAGTACCTGCAATCATCTTTATATTTTTATTTAATTAGGGTAGGGCATAAATCATGAAATAAACCATGAGTGATAGAGGCTAAGGAAGAATTGAGGACCAGAAAGACCTTGGTCCTTGGATCCCTAAAAAGCGCGGCGCAGGTAGATAAAGTGGAAAAATCATAGGTTGCTGACCTTGATTGGTCAGGACATAACATAGAAAAGAGCATTGGAGATCATGATACAACTTTCAAAAACTTCGGTTAGGTTGCCACTGTCTGTAAGTTTTTACATTCTCCTCATGACCGCGTGGGTTTCCTCCAGATGCTCCAGTTTCCTCCTACGTTCCAAAGGTGTACAGTTAAGGTTAAAGAATTGTGGTTATGCTATGTTGGCACCGGAAGCGTGGTGTCACTTATGGCCTGCCCAGCACAATCCACTGATTTGATTTGATGCAAACAATTCATTTCACTAGATGTTTCAATGTACGTGTGACAAATAAAGCTAATCTTTGATCTTCAATCAGTTGGAGTTTTGGTCACCACATTTTAGGAGGGACATAAATACACTGGCGAGGGCTTGGAGAAAAATTTGCCAGAATTGTTTCCTAAGACGAGAGAGGCTGGGTAGGCTGGGTTTGTTTTCCTCGAGGCTGAGGATAAAGTGGTTAGTGTAAAAGCTTTACCTATAAAACAGATGTCTCAAACCAGAAGATATGCAGTGCCTATAAAAAAAAATTCAACCCCTACCTCCTGGAAGTTTTCATGTTTTATTGTTATACAACATTGAGTCACAGTGGATTTTATTTGGCTTTTATGACACAGATCAACAGGAAAAGACTCTTCTGTGTCAAAGTGAAAACAGATCTCTACAAAGTGATCTAAATTAATTATAAATATATAACACAAAATAATTGATTGCATAAATATTCACCTCCTTCAAGTCAGTATTTAGTGGATGCACCTTTGCCAGCAATCATAGCCTGAGTCTGTGTGGATAGGTCTCTCTCAACTTTGCACATCGGGACACTGCAAATTTCCCCATTCTTCTTTACTAAGCTGCCTAAGTTTGTCAGATTGTAAGGGGATCGTGAGTGAACAGCCTTTTTCAAGTCCAACCACCAATTCTCAATTGGATTGAGGTCTGGACTCTGACTTGGCCACTCCAGGACATTAACTTTGTTATTTTTAAGCCATTCCTTTGGCTTTATGCTTGGGGTCATTGTATTGCCACTCTTCCTATCTCAGCCACTGAAGCTTGTAACTCCTCTAGAGTTGTCATAGGTCTTTTGGTGGCCTCCCTCACTAGTCCCCTTTTTCCACAGTCACTCAGTTTTCAAGGACATCCCGCTCTAGGCAAATTTACAGCTGTGCCATTTTCTTTCCATTTCTTGATGCTTGACTTAACTGCAGTCCAAGGGATTCAATGACTTGGAAATTTTCTTGTATCCTACTCCTGACATGCTTTTCAATAATCTTTTTGTGGAGTTGTTTGGAGCATTCTTTTGTCTTCTTGGTGTAGTTTTTGCTAGGACACTGACCCACCAGCAGTTGGACCTTCCAGATAAAGGTGTATCTTTGACCGAATCAATTGAAACACCTTGACACAGGTCTCCAAAAGCAGATCTCCATTTAACTAATGATGTGACTTCTAAAACCAACTGGGTGCACCTGTTGATGATGCGATGTGTTATATTAAAAGGAGAGCGGGAGTGAATACTTGTGTAATCAATTATTTTGTGTGTTATATTTGTAATTAATTTAGGTCACTTTGTAGAGATCTGTTTTCACTTTGACACAAAAGAGTCTTTTTTTGTTGATCAGTGTCAAAAAAGCCAAATTAAATCCACTATGATTCAATGTTGTAAAACAATAAAACCTGAAAACTTCTGGGGGAGGGACGTTTGAATACTTTTGATAGACACTGTACATTTAAGAAAGTAATGAGTTAGTTCGTTAGGGAAAAATTTGAGGGATTATTTTTCACTCCACTGTTTGCAATTAGAACACCTTGTCTGAGTAGGTGGTGTAGCCAAGTAATCACACATATTATTTAATATGAATCTGGATGAACATTTGAATCACCAAGACATATAGGTTATGGACCACTTGTTGGAAAGAATATGAATAGATAGGTGATTGGCATGGATATGGTGGGTCAAAGGGTCTATTTCTGACCTGTGTGACTCTTAAAAATCACTTTATCCTCAATCCTGTGTCTACTTGAAGAGCCCCAGTTCTTCAATGTCTTTAAAAATATTAGATATATTATAAAACTCTCCTCTACCCAAATGCTTTAGTTTTCTTGGCAACTTGTTCTGCTGTGTTGGTACATCAAACTGCTATCTTTCTGTTTTCCTGCTAATGTTCATACTTCCTTCCTGTAGGCAGATAAAACGGAACACCGCCTCACAGGATCCAGTTAGAACTTACTGTTTACAGCATCTCTTTCCTCGGCTTTGAAGTTATATCCTTAGCTGTATGAACCAATATTTGTATTTACTTTGTTCACCACCTCATGTGCCAGATTCCCTAAAATATCTCCCCTTCTATTACCTCATGTATTCCCACACTCTCGCTGCCACATGGATTGGCACAACATGGTGGGGCTGAAGGGCATGTACTATGCATTTCTGTGTTCTACCTCATGAACTCATGCTTCTTCACATTGGACCCCATTTGCCATCTTTCTGCCTGTGCATGCCCTGGATGACTTTGTGTTCATTTGAATCATTTTGCACTGCATCCAATTTGTTATCATTTTCAGAAAGAGGTACCTTGGACAATATACCACCCTCTTAAGTAGTTTGTAAGTACTGTACCTTAACTCATCTCATGTAACTCCGTTGATGGCCACTGGGTGTAGAGATTGGCTGCTTTATTAGGTACAGGAGTGGAACCCAGTGCAGTCTTCTGCTGCTGTAGCCCATCCACTTCAAGGTTCGACATGTTGTGTATTCAGAGATGCTTTTCTGCACACCACTGTTGTAACGCGTGAGTTACTGTTGCCTTCCTGTCAGCTTGAACCAGTCTGGCCATTCTCCTTTGACCTCTCTCATTATCAAGGCATTTGCACCCACGGAACTGCCACTCACTGGATGCTTTTATTGTTTTTTGCACTGATCTAGTAAACTCTGCGAAAATCCCAGGAGGTTGTCAGTTTCTGAGATTCTAAAACCACCCCATCTGCCCCCAACAATCATTCCACAGTCAGTCACATAGATCAGATTGACTTCCCCCAGTCTGATGTTTGGTCTGAACAACAACTGAACCTCTTGGCCATGTCCGCATGCTTTTCTGCATTGAGTTGCTGCTGCTTGATTGGCTGATCAGATATTTGCATTAATGAGAAGGTGTACCTAATAAAGTGGTCACTGAGTGTATTTTCTTACTTCATACCAGTTCTTTCCCACCACCCAAAATCTTGTTTAACTGTCTGGCATTATTCCACACATAGTTTCAGTTCCCCATGGGTCTGCAGCCTGTGAACCTGTTTGTCGTGTGGACTGGTATTCAATGCCTTCCCGAAGCATAGGCAGATAATAACTCCATTCAATATTACTTGTACACTTGTATACAGCTAAAAGAAACAACATTCCTATGGAATAAAAGTGCAAAACTCAGCACGTACATCACAGAGCTCATAAAATAATATTAACACAATAATATTCATCATCATCATGTGCCTTGTTGTATGACATGGGCAATCATGGTCTATGACTGTGTTGTTCTCGGCAAATTCTACAGAAGCAGTTTGCTATTGTCTTCTTCTGGGCGGTGTCTTTACAAGATGGGTGACCCCAGTCATTATCAATACTCTTCAGAGATTGCCTGCCCGGTGTTAGTGGTCACAAAACCAGGACTCACGATATGCACCAGTTGCTCGTATGACCATCCACCATTTTCTTCCCATGATTTCATGTGACCCTGATCAGCGGGCTAAGCAGGTGCTACACCTTGCCCAATGGTGACCTACAGGCTAGCGGAGGGAAGGAGCGCCTTGCACCTCCTTTGGTAGAGATGTATCTCCACCCCACCACCCACACAATAATATTAACTTATAATTTTAAAAATCTGTAGATATACAAATTGACATCAATGCATATACAAATAATTAAATATGCAACAGTATAATGCTACTGGTGCTGTCATAAATAGTGTGTACTGTGTGATAGCAAGGTGTTCAGAAGTCTTGCAGTATCAGGGAAGAAGCTGTTACCCAGCCTAAACATCCTTAATCATTTTCTGCCTGTATAATTTGCACACCTCATATATTTAAAATAGACTATTTGTCTTTTTCCTTTCCTAGCAGCTCCTTACTCTGTCTTGGTTCAGACAAATTAAATAGTTTGTTATTCATACAGCTAGCTTGTACTATTAAGTGTTCCTCTGGGATTTTCTTGGCTTATTTTAAGTACCATCTTAATTGTTAAACTGTTTCCAAGCACAAGACAAACTTTCGTGTAGACATCTCTGTAAAGTCTGCTGATGGCATACGTTATTGCCCTCAGTAAGGCCCCCAGTACAGGAAATGGCAAAGTGCGACTCATGTTAATTGAATGGCAGGAAATCACCAGATTTAGTGGAATAGAAAAAAAACTTGGCAAAAGGTTTGCAGTGATTAGCACAAGTGTGGCTGCACAATGCCTATGTTGTCATTGTTAGCCCAGCCAGTGCCTTTGCTAGGGTTTAAGAAAACGGAGACAACACAACTTTAATTCAATTTACAAGGTAAATTCTTTTCTTTTTTTAGCTGGGAATGTAAGTTCCTGGATTTTCCTTTGCTACGCTTTACAATTATCATTGAAAGATTTAACTGTATTTGAGTCTCTAAAGTGATCTGGATTTTGATGTGTTCCCTCCAGGATTCGAGATCTTGCAATATTAGTTCACATGTCTGAAGTTTTACAGAACAGCAAAACAGTTTGTAGTCTCAATCTCCCGTTGAAACTTCGGAGTTGTACTTATTCATTGAATATATTCATATTTGTTTAAAGGACAGAACTAAAACTTTCTACCAAATTCATTAGAATATTTTAATAGCTACTTTAATGTAAAGATCACTATCACATTGGACATTTGTCAGTTTCAAAAATTGACATTTAAATATTGGCTACTTCTCTTCGTAGGCAATCAAAATGGTGTCTGTAGTAATGATCAGTGTTGGCTATACTTAAAAGTAATTCTCTTTGTGCTTGAGGCAAGGATTGCAACTGACGGTGATGTCTTTTTGTAGCCTCCAATCAGTACTCCGCGCCGGTCAGATTCCGCCATCTCTGTACGGTCTCTGCACTCAGAATCAAGCATGTCTCTCCGATCTACGTTTTCTCTTCATGAAGAGGAAGATGAGCAGGTATGAGCACATCATGTCAGGTTTGGAAAGGGAGAGAAAACAAACAGAGTTCTGTTTAACGTGGCAGTGGGCGTGAACTGAAGTTACTGTATGTCGAGTGTGTTTTATACACCAAGTGAAATGATTATTTAAGTCCAGAGCTGGGGTGCAATAGCCAAACTACATCAATAATATATCAATGTTGGATTAATGTACAGCTATTTTAACAATCTGGATGATCGTTGAAATAATTATTTGTCAGATATTTAGAATCTTCTATTTAACAAATCTATTTTCAAGATATCAGGATGAATCACTGGTGAAATGGATGAATTCTAAAGTTAAGCTGATTTATAATTCCTAAGAAGTAAAGCGTAAGCTAATAAATTATCAGTAACGTTACAAAAATGTGATGTTTCTCGCCTGTATTTCATATGGTGATTACCTGTGTTTTGCGATCTGGTCTTGTTCCAGGAACTTCTGGTTTTTGCAGAACAGCCTTCGGTAAAATTATGTTGCCAACTTTGCTGCAGTGTGTTCAAAGATCCTGTCATCACGACATGTGGAGTAAGCAAATCTACTCTCAAAATCATTTAAGTTCCTGAATGCATTCATGGCTTGTTTGTATTATGGGATAACTTGCTATTAATATTTATAAGCCAAGCAGCAGCAATTCTGCCATTAAACATCTAGGCAAATTATTAGTGGGGAAATTCTACATAATATCCATTTCACTAAGAAATACACTCAGTGGCCACTTTATTAGGTACACCTGTGCATCTGTTTGTTAATGCAAATATCTACTCAGTCAATCGTGTGGCAGCAGCTCTGTGCATAAAAGCATGCAGACACGGGCAAGAGGTTCAGTTGCTTTCGCCCACAGAGTGATCAAAGAATAGCCAGACTGGTTCAAACTGACACGAAGAGGGCAGCAGCTCAAATAATTACACGTTATAACAGTGGTGTGCAGAAGAGCATCTCTGAACATACAACATATAGAAACTTGACGTGGATGGGCTACAGCAGCAGAAGACCAGAAACATACACACAGTGGCCACTTTATTAGATACTGGAAGTAACTTATAAAGTAAGCATTGGATGTATACTTAGAATAATACAGAAGTATTTGACCATATTTTCAATTGCAGTCGTATGCTAAGGCTGGAAAAGGGGTAGATAGCATGAATAATTTTCTTCTTTCTGTTGGGCAACTTTATTTAGTCAGAGTTCATTTCAAATGGTTGTTGGAATTTCTGATACTTGACTTTTGTGAGGAGGTTTCTACTTTGTCAGAACACGAAGTAGGATGTAAATAGTACTCTTTGACATTAAGATGCAGATTGAAGGAGCATAATTTTAAGGTGATTCGAGGGATGTCAGTCAAAGGTAAATTTATTTATTATCAAAGTATGTATATGTCACCAAATACAATCCTGAGATTTTTTTTGTTTTTTGTCAGGGTTGGTGGTAAAGACAGATCCATTAGGGACATTTAAGTAACTCTTAGATAAGCACTTGGATGATAGAAAACTGGAGGGCTATGTAGGAGGGAAGGGTTAGGGCAATCTGTAGCATAGGTTAAGATGTCAGCACAACATCATGGGCTGAAGGGCCAGCACTGTGTTGCAATGTTATATGTTATAACTTCATTGTCAAAGTACATAGATGTTATCATATGCCACCTTGAGATTCATTTTCTAGCAGGCATTTACAGGAAACTAAAGAAATACAATAGAATTTATGAAAAGCTATACTTAAAGACTGACAAATATCCAATGTGTTTAAAAAAAAGTCTAGTTATGCAAATAAGAAGGTAACTAATACTAAGAACGTGAGTTTTAGAATCCTTGAAAGTGAGTCCATTGGTTGTGGTCAGTGATAAGTTCGGTGTTGAGGCGAGTGAAGTTATCCATGGCAGTTTAGGAGCTTAATGTTTCAAGGGTTATAACAGTTCCTGAACCTGGTGATGTAAAACTTAGGGTTCCTCTACCTCCTGTCCTACTTAGTACGATTCACATCTTGTTCTTGGCATGTACCAAATATTATTGCTTGCTTTAAATCTCTGCTTGTGGAACCCAACTTTTCGTTTAATTTACTTTTTGTGTGGTGCGGGTTGGATGACTGATTCACTGTCTGGTTCTTGCTTCTTTCTATTAGCTTATTAAATGTTCTCAGACAGAGGAGGGTTCTTGTTTCTAAACTTAACACAGGTTTATTGGCAATCCTTCACGCTATCGTGAGATATTATTTTCAAAATGGTCTTTAGTTTATTACAGTGTTAAAGCCCTTTCTCAGGAAGCTGTGAATTCTGCTTAATAGCATGGAAAGTCCCTTTAACAGGAAGCAGGAACGTTGGACATGACGTCCAAGTGGCGACTGTTTTTACTGCAGCTGTGCACATTAGGAAGGAGAGGTGAATGCATGTTGTCATAAAAATGAAGCTCGCAATTAGCAGGCCAATAGTTAGTGCTGGGAAACTTTGTGCCACTGTTTATGTACTGGAATTGTTGAAAGTTTTTACAGTAACGTGAGTGAATTGATGGTTGTTTGATCTGGGATGTTGCCCTGTTTCACAGAGCTGGCATTTATTGTTTTTTTTGTTGGTCAGGTCAGGAAGGAAACTCTTAGTGTATCGGTTTTAGAGCACAAAACATGTTGCTGGTCTAAACTGGTTTAATCCATAGCTTTAGATTCTTGTTCAGTTTTCTTATAGTGATGTAAGTGGCATTTGATAACACTAGTTTTCTTCTTTTTGTTGTCTTAAACAGCATACATTTTGCAGAAGATGCGCCTTAACATCTGGTAAGTTCTATTTTGTATGACAGAATATGGTACCTCACAAAATTTCCCAAAATACATCAGCATGTGTCACTGCAATATTGCAGAGAATGTAGAGCATAGACCGCACAGTACAGGCCCTTTGCCCACAATGTGTGCTGACGTTTTAACCTACTCTTAGATCAATCTAATGCTTCCCTCCTGCATAGCCTTCATTTTTTCTTTCATTAATATTTCATCCTCCTCTTGGGCTCTGCCCTATCACTTTATTCTCACCTCCCCACCCCCAACCTTCTTTGCAAATTAAAAAATGTCTTTGCTTGTGTAAGCAAGAAAATTAATCTTGGGGTAGGATATGGTGAGATGTACACAGTTTGACAAATTTACTTTGAACGTGAACATTAAACTTTTCCCAGTTCCCAGTGCTACCGACCTGCTGAGTATTGCCAACGATTTCCATTTTCATCAGTATTTCTGTATCTTTTATTGTGTTTAGGTTAAAGTACATTCCTGTTCCGTGTCCCAGTCTGATGTTATTGTAATAACAGAGGAAATATAATGTAGCACAAAGCTGGAAATCGAGAATTTCAGGATTCCCATTTTCTCTTTTAGGTTCTCATATGTTTTCTTCTAACTTCACCTTCCCTGGATGGATCAACTGCAATTTACAAACCCTCAACATCTATTCTTAACCAACACCACATTCCATAGAACATAGAACAGTACAGCACAGAATGGGCTTTTCGTTCCACCATGTGGTGTCAACCTTTTTGACATACGCCAGGATCAAGTTAACATTCAGCACTATTTTCCTTTCATCCACGTGCTTACATATTCCACACCAGACAATTCAGCAAAGATATTCCTGCCATCGCTTGTAATGAGCTCTGTATGTTCTCCCGCTGACCACGTGGGTTTCCTCCAGGTGATCCGGTTTCCTTCCACAGTCCAAAGGCGTACTGATTGGTAGGTTAATTGGTCATTGTAAATTATCCCATGATTAGGCTAGGGTTAAATCAGGGGATTGCTGGGCGGTGTGGGTGGAAGGGTCAGAAGGGTCGATTCCACAATGTAGCTCAATAAGTAAAAAAATAAATATTAAGTAAAATATAACCATGAGAGATTCTGCAGATGCTGGAAATCCAGAGTAACACACACAAAGTGCAGGAGGAATTCAAAGATCAAAGTACATTTATTATCAAAGTATGTCCACATATATAACCTTGAGATTTGTCTCCTAACAGGCAGACATGAAACAAAGAAACCCAAAATAACTCATTAAAAAAAAAGACAGGCAGTACCTTTGAAAAGGAACAAAGAGTTGTTGTTTCAGACCAAGACCCTTCATCAGGATTCCTGAAAGATTGCTCTAAGTCTTACTGACATACACGACCTACTTAAAGATTAACACGTAGAACTTTAAATCTTACCAGGTGCATAAGATCATGAGGGCATAGACAGAGTGACTGCACTGAGTCTTTGTCCCAGCTTTGAAGAATCAAGAGCAAGAGGGCATAGGTTTAGGGTGAGAGGGAAAAATTTATTAGAAACTTGAAGGGCAATTTTTTTTTTGAAAGTTAACAGGTATTTGGAACTAACTGCCTGAAGAAGTGATTGAGGCAAGTGGAATAAGAACTTTTAAAAGACAGTTGTACATGTACATTGAGAGAAGAGATGTAGAAGGTAATAGGTCAAATGTTGGCTAATGGGATTAGCTCAGATGGTCATCTTGGTCAACATGAACTGGTTGGGCCGAATGGCCAGATTCTATGCTATATGAGATTATGACTCTATAACAGTGCAGCACTTGATCAAGCCCTTCAGCCCATGATGTTGTGCCAAATTAGTTAAGCTAACAATGCATAGTTAAACTAAAGCCTTCAGCCTAAACATGCTCCATATTCCACCATTCTCTGCATATTTATGTGTCGATCTAGGAACTTCTTAAGCACCTATATCATATCTGCTTCCACCACTGCATCTAGCAGCACATTCCAGGCCAATCTCTGTGTTTTTAAACAAAAAAATACTTGCCACACAGACTCATTTTGAACACTTTCCCCTTCTCGTGTTAAATATCTGCCCTCTGGGTTTAGACATTTCGACTGCTGGAAAAAAATACTCACTTGTCTTCATCTATGCCTCTCCTAATTTTATAAACTTCAATCACATAAATAATATGTAAATATCAGAGTATTTTATTATTTGGGAATCATATGTTTAAAGCATTTTTACTGCATATTGTGTAAATGAAAATGTTCTGTCCTGAATGTTGCAGCCTGGCTTTAATTAGTTTTGTTTTTGTGTGTTCCCAGAAAAGTGCCCTGTTGACAATGCAAAGCTGACAGTTGTAGTTAATAACATAGCTGTAGCTGAGCAGATTGGAGAGTTGTTTGTGCACTGTAAGTATGGCTGCAGGCCAGCTTCAAATGGAAAGCCAGGGGCCTTCGAGGTTGACCCACGAGGATGTCCATTTACCGTCAAGTTGAGTGCTCGAAAGTAAGTTGTACTTCATCATCAAACAGTGGCATACTTTGTCTTGGCTGATTTAGCAAGCTGATCTTGAGCAAGGTTTCACAATTTTACAATTGAATTTGAATGCAGAAGTGTTACTTCAACACGGAACCATGTGATTTAGAAGATAATTTTTGCTTGGAATATCGAACATTACAGTAGAGCAATGTACTGTGTAACAATAACAATGTACCCTTGGCCTGTGATGTTGTACCGACCCTTTAACCTATTCTAAGATCGATTTAGCCTTCCCGCCTATATAGCTCTCCATTTTTCTATCATCCATGTTCCTATTTATGAGTCTCTTAAATGGTCCTAATGCATCTGCCTCTATCTACTTCCATTCCTGGCTGGGCGTTACACACACCCACCACTCTCAGTGTAAAAAATAATTATCTCTGACATTCCCCCCCCCCCCCCCTTTATACTTTCATCCAATCACTTTAAAATTAAGCCCCTGCTGTTAGCCATTTCCGCCCTGGGGAAAAAAGTCTCTGGCTGTCCACTCTATCGATGGCTTTCATCATCTTTTACACCACTGTCAAGTCACCTCTCATCTTCTCTCACTCCAGAGAGAAAAACCCTAGCTTGATCACCCTAACTTCACCTACACACTTTATAACAAAGGTACAGTCACGGAACATCCCCGTCAACCAAGTCTATGTAATCTCACACAGCAGTCGATGATCGTGTCAATCAGTGACTTTCAGACTTGCTTCTCTTGCCTCTGGGTAGTGTTCCTGCTTTTTTTAATTCTCTGTCTGGTTTATTAGATAATCTAGTTCTGTCACATCTCAAACATTCAACCGAAAAGCTGTCATAAAGGAACACACCGTTAATTGATATTGAGGTTTAGTAGATGAAGTAATTACATACACTGATTGCTTGCTAAATCTAATTAATAAAGATAATTTTGATTTAACTTTATTACAGTACCACATTTGAGAGTACGAATTTAACTGGAAAGAGCTGCTGTAATTTGCATCCAGATAGCCATGTACCTATATATCCAGTGGCCACTTTATGAGGTACAGCCAATCATGTGGCAACAGCTAAAGGCATAAAAGCATGCTGACATGGTCAAAGATTCAGTTGCTGCTCAGATCAAATATCAGAATGGGGAAGAAGTTTGATCTAAGTGACTTTGACCATGGAATGGAGTTGTTTCGTGCATCTCAGAAACTGCTGATCTCCTGGGATGTTATGGATAACAGTCTCTGGAGTTTACAGAGGATGGTGCGAAAAACAAAAGAAAAATTCCAGTGAGCAGCAGTTCTGTGGGCAAAAATGCCTTGTTAAGGAGAGAGGTCAGAGGAGAATGACCAGACTGGGTCAAGCTGACAGGAACAACAGTGGTGTGCAGAGGAGCATCTCTGAATGCACAACATGTCAAACCTTTTAAGTGGATGGGCTACAGCAACAGAAGACCACGCCAGGTTCCACTCCTGTACTTAATAAAGTGGCCACTGGGTGTATGTTTTCTTCTTCAATATGGACTGGAAATCAGGATATGAAGATATTAATTAGCTTAAACTTGTTAAAACTTTTATCAAATCTATAAGTAATCTAAAATGATTTAATAAAGTTGGTTGGTGCTGTTTCTGATGTCTGTGAACAGAGGTTCTATTAAACCCAAGATGGTCCAGTGTGGCAGACGTCAAGGTACCTACCTGGCCCATTCTTGCCTCGTTCACCAGAAAGTGAATGAAGTTGACAGGGAATAACCTAAACAACTGTTTCAGAGTTGCGCTGGGGGAGTTCCATTTGAAGTAAAATCTATAGTTCTCGCCATGTACAGTACTTCAAGTTTAAGAAAAGTGGGGAGAGTAACCACCAAAACAAATACGTTCACAAAATGGTGAAGGAACTCAGCAAGTCAATGTTTTGGGCTGAGACCCTTCATCAGGACCAGACTTGATGAAAGGTCTTACCCGAAACATAGACTGTTTGTTCCCTTCTATTGATGCTGCCTAACTTAAATAGAACTGCTCCACCATTTTTGTATGGTACTTCATTGGTATTCCACTGTTCACTACAAATATTCATTCCCTCTGCCATCAGCAGACCATTGCTATAGTGTAGATTGTCTACAAAGTGCACAGTAATTACTCATCCAGGCTACCCTTGACAGCAGTTCTCAAATCAATGCCATTAGGAGGGACTGGAACAACAGGAACATGGAAATACCACTAGCTGATGTTTTGTTTTCAAATCACAAATCACACACCATTGTGACTCAGAAATACACACAGCACTTAATTAAGTGTACCTTGAACACCTACTTGTAAATGCAAATATGTAATCAGCCAATTACATGGCAACAACTCCATTCATAAAAGCATGCAGACATGGTCAAGAGGTTCAGATGTTGTTCAGACCAAACATCAGAATGGGGAAGAATGTGATATAAGGGACTTTGACTAAAATGATTGTTGGTGCCAAATGGGCAGGTTTGAGTGTCTCAGAAGCTGCTGTTCTTCAGAGGTTTTCATGCATAACAATCTCGAGTTTACAGAGAATGATGCAAAAAAGCAAAAAGCATCCAGTGAGTGGCAGATCTGTGGACAAAAATACCTTGTTAATATGACAGATCAGAAGAGAATAGCCAGATTAGTTCAAGCTGACTGGAAGGCAACAGTGACTCAAATATCTACAAGTTACAATAGTGGTGTGCAAAAGAGCATCTCTGAACACACATCACATCAAACCTTGGGCTACAGGAGAACACATGAGCATACCCTCAGTTGCCACCACGTTAGGTACAGGAGGAAGCTAATAAAGTTGGCCAATAGGTGTATGTTGTTACTTGACCATCACTGAGTCCAAGTTCGGTGACTCACTCCTCAGTAAACTAAGGTTGATTTCAGATGATTAAGTTTAGGATCCTGGCAACTGTGCTCAATATTCACACAGATAGGAAAAGTTTGGAGGGATATTGGCCAAATGCAAACAAATAGGACTGGGTGAGATAGATGGTTTGGTCGGCATTGTTGATGTGTCATCATGCTGTACAACTCTATGACTCTAAATGGGTTGATGTTTCCTCTCTGAGCCATTGGTACCAAAATCATAAATGATTGTGATAGAGAAATTATTACAAATAGTGAAATGAGCAGTTCCTCTGAAAAATAAATGGAAAAGTAAAACTGTCTTACCAGAATATTTTGCCATTTTGCAGAGATCACGAGAGCAGCTGTGACTACAGGCCAGTTCATTGTCCGAACAATCCCAACTGCCCACCACTGTTGAAAATGAATCTTGATTCCCATCTTAAACAATGTGAACACATCAAATGTCCCCACTCAAAATATGGGTGAGTATTACGGTAATATACTTGCACAATATCAGTTCAGTACTGGGTTTATTATCATGTCTTATAGAATGTGAAATCTGGCAGCAGTACTGTGCAAAGACATAAAATTACTAACGTGTACAAAACTGATTTGTGCAAAAAGAAGGAATAATGAGGTTGTGTTCCTGGAAACCTGATGGCGGAAGGAAGAAGCTACTTTGAAATCATGGAGTGTGAGTCGCCAGGCTTCTTTCCTGCTTCTCTTTTTAAACATCAAATTGCTTAAAACGTGGTAGTTAGTGGGACAAAATACTGAATTTAAAATTGAATTACAAAGTGAATGCAATTCACAGAATATGGCTAGTAACCTGCAGATGTTGATGGACCCTGTCTGAATGGGCACCAATGCAATTTAGATCACTTTATAGAGATCTTTTTTCACTTTGACATGAAAAAGAATAAAAGCCAAATTAAATCCACTGTAATTCAATGCTGTAAAACAAGAAAACTTCCGGGGGTGGGGGAGGATGGATACTCTTTATAGGCACTGTGTGTATGTATGTGTAATATGCCAACCCACGAACACCACCTCCCTGTCTTTCCAGTAATTGCAGTGAGGTAGTGTTCATACATTGGTATATCTTTGGAACACGAGAGGAAACCAGAGCACCCAGAGGAAACCCACGTGGTCATGGGGAGAACATGCAAACTCCTTACAGAGAGTGGCAGGAACCAAACCACAATTGGTGATCACTAGTGCTATAAAGCAATTGCGCTAACCGTGCTTCCTTATTGAACATTAGTCCTTTCATCAATAGAGGTTACTCAATTCAGATTACCAAAAGAGCTGATTCAAGTTTAACTGAACTCAAGTCTTTATTTCAGTTATCCTGTAGCTAACCCTTGCGTTCAGTCTTACAGATCACAAACTAGGTTATTATACTGTAGTATTCCAAAAGCTTTTTGTTCCATTGAACAGTTTCTCTAAATGCAAAAAAAACCAAAGCTGAAAGTAAGACTGTCACGTTTTGGAAATGCATCAACTCCAAGCACAAAAATTACTGTTTTATAATTGCCCTTCTAGTTTGTACTCCTTCATCCTCCCCTCACTTCTTATTCTAGCTTCTTCCCCCTTCTTTTCCAGTCCTGCTGAAGGATCTCAGTCAGAAAAGTTGACTGTTAATTCCTCTACATAGATGCTGCCTGACCTGCTGAATTCCTCCAGCATTTTGTGTCTGTTGCTCAGGATTTTCTGTTCTCTAATTAAACCACTCGGTACTTATTGCCTGTTCCCCTTTCTCATCCCTCAATCAGGTGTGTGTTTGTGGGGAACCAGGACACATACGAAGCCCACCTGGAGGTGTGCAAGTTTGAGGGTCTGAAGGAGTTCCTGCAGCAGACGGATGATCGCTTTCATGAGATGCAAGTTGGACTGGCTCAAAAGGATCAGGAGATTGCCTTTCTTAGGTCAATGCTGGGGAAACTCTCTGAAAAACTTGACCAGCTGGAGAAGTCTCTGGAGCTGAGATTTGGTATGTGAGAATACCAGTTTTAATCCAATAATTCAACTTTGGTTCCCAGTGTTTAATTTGTGCAAGACTATTACCCATTAGAGGTGTATAAGATGATGAGAGGCATTGAATATGTGGATAGCCAGAGACTTTTTCCCAGGGCTGAAATAGTTGCCACAAAAAAACACAGGTTTAAGATGCTGGGGAGTAGGTACAGAGGAGATGTCAGGGTAAGTTTTTTACTCAGAGTGGTGAGTGTGTGGAATGGACTGCTGGCAACGATGGTGGAGGTGGATACGATAGGGTCTTTTAAGAGACTTTTAGATAGGAACACATGGAGCTTGGTAAAATAGAGGGCTATAGGTAAGCCTAGTAATTTCTAAGGTAGGGACATGTTCGGCACAACTTTGTGGGCCAAAGGGCTTGTATTGTGCTGTAGGTTTTCTATGTTTCTAGTAATCAAATTGTCTTCACTCAAATCCATTGACTAGAGTGGAACAAGTACCCTTTCTTTAAATAGATATTACATCCGTAAATGTTTGTTTCATTATGATTCTGACATTGAGCACCACGGTAGCGGGATTCAGAGTCCAATTCCGGCATTCCGGCATTCCGGCATTCATGATTTGCATGTCTTTCCCATGAACATATGGGTTTCCTTCGGATGCTCCCATTTCCTCCCAACAGTCCAAAGGTGTTACCAGCTAGTAAGTTAATTGGTCATTCCAAATTGTCCTGCAAATTGTCTAGGGTAAAATAGGTGGGTTGCTGGGCAGCACAGCTGGTTGGAATGGAAAGGTCTGTTCCATGGTGTATCTCTAAAATAAAAATTAATTGAATTATCTTTAATCTTCAAATATCCTATATGTTATAATGTCAAAATAATTCATTTTAATTGATTCAGAGAATATTGTAAATATTCAGAAAATTATTGTTGCATTTCTTAATTGTCAGCGTCAAGTTTACAAGGACATTGCCAGCACTCGAGGGGCAGAGCAATAGAGAGAGGTTGAGTAGGCTAGGACTTTATTCATCGGAGTCAGGAGCGATCTTATAAAAAGTTGTGTAAAATCGTGAGGGTTAAATATAAGGAGAATACAACTAGAACTAGAGATATTAGATTTAAGGTGAGATATTTAATTGGAACTGAAAGGCAACTTCTTCACCCAGAGGGTTGTCTGTATATCTCATGAGCTGCCAGAGGAAATGGTTGACGCAAGGACACTAAGAACGTTAAAAAGCATTAGATAGTTTTTAAGTAACGTGGTCCAAATGTGGGCAAATGGGATTAGCTTGGATAGGCATGTTGGTCAGTATGGACCATATGGGCTGAAGGGCCTGTTTCTTTGCTGTATGACAGCAATCGCACACCATTAATGGCCACTGCATCTTACTCAAAGTGGCATGTTTTGTTTTAATTCTTGGTATTCTGTGCATTTTGATGAAAAAACAAACACGCTGTCCTTTTTAATAAACCTTCTAAACCAAATCCGTCATCGCAGTAATTCGCAAGAAGATGGGATGGCACAGGAGCATAACACAATTACAGCACCAGTGACGTGGGATCAATTCCCACCACTGCCCGTGAGGAGTTTGTATGCTCTCCCCATGACCACCTCATTGAGCCAGGTGGGCCTGGTACCATGCTGTATCTCTAAATAAAATAGATGAAGATTTGAGCTACCCTCAGTGCTGCAAGAATTAACAGTTATTAGACATTTTGGTCACATGAACTTTGAAAATGTTAATGATAAGCTTTGAAGTGCATTAATTATTGTGGACTCTGAGTTGAAACCAGTGTTTTTCTATTGTTTTAGATGTTTTGGATGAAAACCAAAGTAAACTCAGCGAGGACTTAATGGAGTTCCGCAGGGATGCCTCAATGCTAAGTGTAAGATCTCTGAAGTTTATTTCCTAAAATCCAGCTGCAACTGGGGTCCCGAGATTGCTGTAACCCCCGAGTTTGTTTGTTTATATGAGTCCATCCATACTTCTGGGAAATAAGGATGTTTGTTTTCTGGCTGTAGTACAGATGGCACATCCTGATAGTGCTGGGATTGCTGGCTGTACACAATCAGCTGAGTTCAAAACACATCTTGAAAGAATCCCTGCAAAACATGGAAAGAAGAAAACCAGGACAGTAAACATTCAGTTCCTATTTCCTTAAATTGTCCAACTGCCAGTCTGTGATTAGCACAAATGTAACACCTTATGCTTTATTTGTGAACATTGGACATGTTGTAAGCTAATGTATAAATATTATATACATTCGCTACTTCCACTGAATTAACTTTATTGTTCTGTTTTTCATCAAATTACCAAGTAGAGTTCCCTTTGTGACTTTTATCATCTCTTCCCCATTATTACTTTTACTGTTTATAATGTAGTTCCTTTAAGATACTAGAGCTAAAATTTTACAGAACTTTGGTCAGAATGGGAATTGTTATCACTGACTTATGTGAAATATGTTGTTTTGTGCCAGCTGTACAGTGCAATACATATAAAATACTGTAAGCTGCACAGAAATAAATGCAGAGGGAATGTGAGAGAGAGAGAGGGAGGGAGTGTGAGATGAGAGAGGGAGAGGGAGTGAGAGAGAGAAGGGGAGTGTGAAATAGAGAGGGAGGGAGAGTGGAAGGGAGGGAGAAATAGCGAGGTCATATTCATGGGTTCATGGACTGTGTAGAAAACTGTTGGTACAGGGAAGACAAATCACTGAATGACTAGGTCCCCTACCTGAGAACAAGTGCATTTTATATACAAATTCTTGAATTTCAGTTTAAAGTAATTGGGATTTTCAATAAGTTATTTGCCGGTTATCAAAGGCCCATCATGCTCCTTTTCTGTGCTCTTGCTCGGCAGTGCTTGCCTGGAACTAATTTGATTTATTTTCTTCAACTGAAGGCTGCTAAATACAGTAAGATGCAAAATCCACAAATCCACATGATGGAAACTGCACAGCCTAACCTATGGGGTCTCTGCCTATCAAGATTCAGTGTTTGTGTCAATACATTATTGTATTATAGATTTACATAATTTTTAATAATGTGAATTTTCTATTATTATAGGATGAGCTTTCACATATCAATGCCAGATTAAACATGGGAATCCTAGGTTGTAAGTATATTTTCTTCCTCTTCCTTCCAAATGCATGCAGACGCAAAATGATTTTCTGTGCAGCTAATGTAATGCAATTATGTAGAAGAAACCTGATGGTTTCCTAATGATGAGTTTCTTTTTTTTTGCATAATTATTGCTATGATTGTGCTTCGCAAATAATGTTATAAATGTAAATCAATCCGGTAGTCAGGTGCTGACAGGGCTTTACTGTGTTTTCAGCTTATGACCCCCAGCAGATATTTAAGTGCAAGGGTACCTTTGTGGGTCACCAAGGACCAGTTTGGTGTTTGTGTGTTCACTCCACTGGCGACCTGCTCTTCAGTGGCTCTTCTGATAAAACCATCAAGGTGTGTTTTTATTATACTTTTGCAAACTGAACTCACTTGAGAATGCGTTAGATCTCCACAGACCAGCACAGCAAAGTTAATATTAGAATCATAGTTCTTACACTATTATTTGCTTAAAAAATTACAAACAGTTATGTATATTCTGAAGTTTTAAGTCTCAATCTTCCCCTTTGGAAGATGTTTCTTCTTGTTCCTATTCAAAACCCCTCAAACACCTTTTAGTAATAATTAATCATTTTCAAACATCTTTGCCTCATCTCTCATCTACATCAAAGAAAAGTGGGACATTTTTTGGACTGAAGGCACTATAGAGACACAAGTAGTTAGACCATAAGACATAGGAGCAGAATTAAGCCATTCAGCCCATTGAGTCTGTTCTGCGATTCCATCATGGCTGATTCTGGATCCCACTCAACCCTATTCACCTGCCTTCTCACCATATCCTTTGATGCCCTGACCAATCAGTAAACTATCAACTTCTGCCTTTAAATATACCCATGTACCCAGCCTCCACTGCTGTCTGTGACAGAGCATTCCACAGATTCACTACTCTCTGGTTAAAAAAAATCCTTTTTACCTCTGTTCTAAAATGTCGCCCCCTCAATTTTGAGGCTGTGCCCTCTAGTCTTGAGTATCCACACCATTGGAAGCATCCTCTCCACATCCACCTTACATAGTCCTTTCAACATTTGGTAGATTTTAATGAGATCCTCCCGCATTCTTCTAAATTTCAATGAGTACAGGCCCAAAGCTGCCAAACGCTCCTCATACATTAACTCCTTAACTCCGGAATCATCCTTGTGAACCTCCTCTGGACTCGCTGCAATGACAACACATCCTTTCTGAGATAGCGGGCCCAGAACTGTTGACTGTACTCTTAAATGCTGCCTGACCAGTGTCTTAGAAAGGCTCAGCATTGTCTCCTTGCATTCATATTCTATTCCCCTTGAAATAAATTCTAACATTGCATTTGCCTTCTTTACCACAGACTCAAACTGTAAATTAACCTTCTGGGAGTCTTAGTCCCTCTGCACCTCTGATGTTTTGAACCTTCTCCCCATGTAGATAATAGTCTGTACTATTGTTCCTTTTACCAAAATACAAATTACATTTCCTAACACTGTATTCCATCTGCCACTTTTTTGCCCGTTCTTCCAATTTGTCTAAGCCCTGTTGAAAATACATTGCTTCCTCAGCACCACCTACCCCTCCATCTATCTTCATATCATCCACAAACTTTGCCACAAAGCCATTAATTCCATTATCTAAGTCACTGACAAACAATGTGAAAAGTAGCCATCCCAGTACTGACCCCTGAGGAACACCACTAGTCACTGTTCATGAAAACCTAGTCACACATGCAATCAGTCAGAAACTTGAAGAGGTTTCCTTACTACTGACGTGCTTTCTAATATTAAACTCCTGAATAAGCAGGTCAGAAAGTACAGGCGCTTCAGAACTTTAATACTTTTGTTTATCAGTTAAGAAAGAAATATAACAGAACCACATATAGTAAATGTGATTAAACACAAGATATAGAACACTACAGCACAGTACAGTCACTTCAGCCCGTGATGTTGTGCCAACCTTCGAAACAACTCCAAAATCAATTTAACCCTTCCCTTGCACATAGCTCTGCTATCATCTGTGTGCTCATCTAAGAGTTTCTTAAATGTCCCTAATGTGTCTAATGTGGAGGCCAAGTCATTGGATATATTTGAAGCAGAGGTTGATAGGTGTTAAAGGCTACAGGGAGAAGGTAGGACATGTTTGAGGAGATAATAAATCAGCTATGAGAAAATGGCAGAACAGAGTAAATGGGCTGAATAGCCTAATTCAGTTCCTATGTTTTATGATCTTTTGGTCTTATTTGCCTCTACCATTTGCTCTTGCAGTACAGTTCAGGCACCTGCCACTTTCTGTGTAATGTGAAACCTAACCTCTTACTGTCCTGTAATCACCTTAAAATTATGCCCCTTTGTATTAGCCATTTCCAAGCTGGGGATAGTCTCTGGCTATCCACTCTATCTATGCCTCTTAGACAGTTCTATCAAGTCAAGCAAGGCTTTACTACATTATTGGTCATAAAATTATGCTGTTATGCATTTATAAAATTATGTCCGCAGCATTTTTACAGATGACTTTATATGTCTAAAATAAGCACATTTGCAACATTATTTTAAAAATCAGACAGACGCCGCAATTCGTAGGAGAAATATTAAGTGTTCATATCATGTCCTTGTAACACAAAGCTTTCTTTTGTCCCAGCTGTTGACCGGAGAGCTATTAATAGTTGTCGAATAGAAAGGAAAAATCTGCTGTGTAGGTCAATAAAATAACATCTCCTTTACAGCTTCTGACATAGACCTGTTCTCTAGCTAGTCTTTACTATTCTGGTGGAATCATAATTGAAGTGCTGTGTTTAAGCCCAGAATGACCTTCCGATGATGCGTCTGTACCCTTGATTAGGCTGTCTATTTCCAACCACTCTCCCCTTCCTTAACTCATTTACTGCTGAAATCATCATCCATTACCTTTAGACTTGGCAATTCCAAGACATTAACTGGCATTTTGTCTTCCACACTCTAACTCATACAAACCTGTACTGCTTTTATATCTTACAGCACACCAAGCCTGTCTCACTTTGTGCTTGGTGACTTACTCTGACAAAAAAATACTCACAAATTTTCATTCATATTTTCTATTCCATCTTGGCGTTCAGTGCAGTCCTCAGCCCTATAAACTTTCCAGGTGATCTAAGATCCAGCAGTTCTTGCAGCTTGCGCATTCCCCACCTCAGTTGTTCCATCACCACCAGTAATGTCTTTAGTTGCTGTCCTCTGCTCTGGAATTCCCTCTCCACCTCTCCATCTTTGTCACATCTTTGTCATAGTCACATTCCCCCACATGTTTCCCTTAAACATTTCACCTTTTCTCCTTAACCCAAGACCTCTAGTTCTAGTCTCACTCAATCTCAGTGGAAAAAGCCTGCTTGCATTTAGCCTGTCTATACCCCTTATAATTTTGTATACCTCTATCAGATCTCCTTCATTTTCCTGTTCTCCAGGGAATAAAGTCCTAACATATTCAACCTTGCCCTATAATTTAGGTTCTCAAGTCCTGGCAACATCCTTGTAAATTTCCTCTGCACTCTTTCTATTTTATTGACATATTTCCTGTAGGTGCGTGATCAAAACTGCATGCACTACACCAAATTAGGTCTCAGCAACATCTTGTGCAACTTCAACGTAATGAGCAAATGGAAGTGGCTGTCTTTGACCAAGCTTGTGTTCATCTGCCTTAATGTCTCCTGATTTAACCCAGCGTGAAATTTTGTTTGATAACACACCTTTTAAGTGTCTCAATGTTGTCATTCTCACCTTTAAATATTGATTGCTATATTAATATTCCTGTCATGATCAATACAAGAGGTTAAAAACTCATGTTTGAATCTTGGTTTAGGTATGGGATACATGTACCACATACAAGTGCCAGAAGACTCTAGAGGGACATGATGGTATTGTCTTAGCCCTTTGCATTCAAGGGTAGGTGATAAGAGTTTTCATAAAATCGGTTTGAAGAATGTGGTTCATTTTGCCTGCTTCTGTTTTTGAGAATCAGAGGACTGTTTCCAGTTGCCTTGAGTTTTTCTCTGACTGTTTTAACTTGTCTTTCCTGATCATCCTCTGTCTGCCTGCAACATCCTGAACAGTTGTTTACTCCAGTTCGTGCCACCAATGGCCATCTGAGTGGAAACAATATTCTTGATTTTGATGTTACCAAGAGAAATGAAGTCACTGCAGCCGCTGTAAATCTGAAATAAAATCAGCGGGTGCTAGAAAGACTATTTTTAGTTCTGATGTTACTTAGAAAAATCAAGTCACTGCGGCCAATGATAATCTGAAATAAGATCAGCAGGTGCTGGAAATACCCAGTAGGATAGGCAGGATCTGTGGGGAGAGAAAAAAGGTTAACATTTCAGGTCCATGACTTTTCAAGGGAACTTTTTGAACCATAGCCAGCAATAGCTGCAGTGTTTTTACATCCCACTCCTGCACTATATTTCTGATGGATCTATCCTTAGTACTCACCTCCTTGTCTGCTTGCTGCTCTGGTCTGGTCTGTCCATCTCACCACCTCTTCTCTTCCTCATACTCCACTGCCTCGGACGTATGACCCTCTTTATCTGGGCCTCAGCTTCCCAGAGGATCTAACCTGGGCCCAACATACTGATACGTGCATTGACTATAATTAATTTGGAGTTTGAAGAGATTTGGAATATTACAAAAGACTAGCTAATTTCCACGGATGTACCATGGAGAGCATTCTAACTGGTTGCATCACCATCACTGCCTGGTATGGAGACTCCGCTGTACAGGAGCTAAGGAGGCTGCAGAGGATTGTAGTCTTAGCTAGCTTCATCACAGCCACAAGCCCTTTTCACCATCAAGAACATCTTCAAAGGCTTAAGAAGGAGACATCCGTCATAAAGGACCCTCACCCCATGCCCACTTATCATTCCTTCCATCATGAAGGAGGTACAGGAGCCTGAAGGCCCACACTTAACATCTTAGGAACAGCTTCTTCCCTTCCTAACACTGCCTCACTAATCCCCTTTTGTTCTATTTATATATTTATTCACTTTTTGTTGTAATTTATAGTAATTTTTTGTCTTGAACTGTAATGCCGCCAGTAAAAACAAACTTCATGACATACGTCAGTGATAATAAACCTGATTAATAAACCTGTTTCTGATTCTAATATCTAGTACTTGATGTGATCAGCTTGCTCTGATTGGAAAATGGGAAGACTAAAGTAACCAGTTATCTTGCTTTCACTTATCTTTTCCTGAATCCCTCGTGAGTTACTTTGTTATCTAGAGTGTAGACTGTTCCGATATTCACCGGAGAGCCTCAACTCTGTAAACATTAATTTAACCCTAACTCTGTTAACTGTACTGCAATTTAAACACAAGATCCTTACAATAATTGCCCTGTTCCTTCTGACCTCCATTGGCTCCTGATCTGGCTAAACCTCAGTCTTAGAATTACTAATTTTGTTTTCATATCAATCTACAATACAGTTCCTCTTCTCTTTCTAGCTTCATCAGAGTTGGAACCAGATCAGATTTATTAAAATTGATGTGAAACTTGTTTTTTTTTATCAGCAGCAGTACACTGCAAAGACATCAAGTTGTTATAAATAAATTCTGCAAAAAAAAAACACAAAGCAGTACAACATAGTACAGGCCCTTTGTCTCATGATCTTGTGCCCACTAAAGGAGAGAAAAAATAACAAGGTAGTGCTCATGGGTTCATGAACCATTCAGAAGTTTGATGGCAGAGGGGAAGGAGCTGTTTATGAATCATTGAGTATGAGCTTTCAAGCTCCTGTACCACCTCCCCAGTGGTAGTAACGAGAAGTGGGCAAACTCCAGGATGACGAGGGTCCTTCATGGATGCCACCTCCTTGATGTGCCATCTCTTGAAGATGTCCTCAAGGTTGTGTCTGTGATGGAGCTGGAGGAGTCTACAACCTAACAAATCTCAGAATGGCTGAACTCTTCCTTTTGTTCAGGTTTTGTCAACCACATTTTCAGGAGTCTGGGCTTGCACTGTTAAATTTCTCTCTAAGCCATTCTGTAACTTCAAAACACTCCTGAAAATCTGATACTTTGGCCCAATTTTGGCCATTTTTATAATACTTCCTAATTTACCTGGATGTCAAATTCCATTTAATTATGCTTGGGATGTTTTTACTATGTTACAATCACTGCAACACTTTAAGTACAACTTAAATGCACCCGTTTAATGTTTATCTATAGGAACAAGTTGTACAGCGGCTCTGCAGACTGCACAATAATTGTAAGTATGCTAATCATTTGGAAATGTGTGTAAAGCTGTTTAGAAACTTGTGTAGTCTGGGGGGCTGATACAGAATTTCGAATGGAAATCCAGCAATGTAAGTTCCATGGTTAAAGCCCAGAGACTGGAGTCCAGGATCCTGTTCTGGTGTCAGAGAACTGTTGGACCTCGATCACTAAAGCAAATAAGCTGTAATCTGGGACCAAAGCATTGGTACTGTGTTTTGCACCTTGGTCCTAGAGTAACACAGTTTTGTTTGCCTATAGTAATATATGGTTGAATGACAATTAAACAAATTTGAGCTTGTTCCACTGTGTGGGTGGGAGGGAGGGTGGAAAGGGTCTAGATCTTCTGCTGTTGTTTTGTTGCTTGTTGTATTTCTGTTTTGTTGAGTTCTGTGTTGTTCTGCTGAGTATTGTGGGCCTGCTGCGTTGGAGCCAGAATGTGTGCTTTGCAGGCTACCCCCAGTACATCTTTGGATCGTGTTGGATGTTAACACAAATGACACATTTCACAGTCTGCGTCAGTGTACATGTGTTAAGTAAATTAATCTGAATCTAAAATATTTTCCATGGAATGTATTTGTGAAAAATATTTATCTTGTGCATCTTGGCAAGATCTTGTGAGTTTTGCTTTTAGATTTGTTTGTGCAATGGTGCATTCTCACCCGTCAATACTGGTTCTTTGTTCATACTCCACAGGTGTGGGATGTTCCAGCTTTACAAAAAGTCAATACAATTAGGGCACACGACAATCCAGTGTGTACGCTGGTGTCGTCACAAAACATGCTCTTCAGTGGCTCACTTAAAGCAATTAAGGTAACAAATCAGTTGGAAAACAGAAAGTAGCGCCTCAACATTTGCATATTAATATCCTGAGGCACAGGTCATGGAGTTATTCATCACAGAAGCTGCCCATTCGCCCCAGTTTGTCCATGCTGACCACATTCCCTACCTGAACCAGTCCCATTTACCTGCATTTGGCCCATATCCCGCTCCTGTCCACATATCTGTCCAAATGTCTTTTATGTCTCTGGGTGGCGGGATGGAGATACTTCTCTGCCAAAGGAGTGCTCCTTCTCTCCACTACCCTGCAGGTCACCCTTGGGCAAGGTGTAGCACCTGCTTAGCTTCCCAATCAGGGTCACATGAAGCCATTGGAGCAGGTGGTGGATGGTCATATCTGGGTGCATATCACGGTCCTGGTTATGCGATCACTGACACCAGGAAGATCATCTCTGAAGAGTATTGGTAATAGCTGGGGTGACCCCTCTTAAAGGCACTGCCTAGAAAAAGGCAATGGCAACCACCTCTATAGAAAAATTTGCCAAGAACAATCATGGTCATGACAGATGGAAGACATTGTATGATATGGCACATAATGATGATGATGAATTGTACCTCTCTTTAGCACTTCTTCTGGCATATTATTTCATATGCCCACAGCTGTCTCTATGGAAATGTTGCCCTCTCAGGTCCTTTTAAATCATTCCTCTTTCACTTTAAACATATGCCCTCTTGGTTTTTGACACATCTTTTTGGGGAAGAGACTTATTCATCTTATCTATGCCCCTCTTGATTTTACAAACCTTCTTAACAAGGGTTACCAGCCTGGAGTCCATGGACCCCTCAGTTAAGGGTAAGGGACCATGGCATAGAAACGGTTGGGAATCCCTGCTCTATAAGATCACCCTTCCTGAGTTCAAATTCAACCAAGGTTGTCATAGAATTTTAATTGTTCATTAATGATGAAATAAAAAGCTATTATCATGATTACTGTAGATACTCTGTTAGTTCTCCAATACACTACAACTAATGAAAACTGCTATAATTACCCCTTCTGGCATATTATTATCTTGTGTATTTTTATGTTATGATCCATTACCTCTGTAATCTTGCATGAATCAATGCTATATAAAATGGATACTACAAACCAGTGCTCCATTCTAATCATTCTGTTTTAATATGATTCTTTCTGAAGGTTTGGGACATTGTAGGCACAGATCTAAATCTGAAGAAGGAACTCACTGGTTTGAATCACTGGGTGCGTGCATTGGTTGCTTCTCAAAACCACCTTTATAGTGGATCCTACCAAACCATCAAGGTTAGAATGCCATTCCCATCATTATTGGTCATGTTATGGGTTTCCATTCCTTAGTAATCTCTGTTCACAAAATCTGAAGGAAGCCAGTTATCAACTGACAATTAGATGAATAAATTTTGCTCTTGTGAGAACAATCACAATGGTTTTATATTGCTGTATTTCTGCACTATTCTTGGTTGGTGCGACTGTAACGAAACCCAATTTCCCTCGGGATCAATAAAGTATGTCTGTCTGTCAATGGGTAAATCTTGTAGAATATCAGCTTCTGATGAGATGTTTCACAATCCACAGCTACTTTGGGTAGTTTAATAGACAATTAAGTTTGAAACATTGTTAATCAACCAAGAGTACAAGGCCTGATTTACACTCAGTGACCACTTTATTAGGTACGCATGTACACCTGCATGTTAATACAAATGTCTAATCAGCCAATCATGTGGCAGAAACTTAGTGGATAAAAGCATGCAGACATGGTCAAGAGGTTCAGTTGTTGTTTAGACCAAACATCAGAATGGGGAAGAAATGTGACCTAAGAGACTTTGACTGTGGACTGATAGCTGGTGCCTGAGGGAATGGTTTGAGTATCTCAGAAACTGCTGATCCTCTAGGAATTTCATGCAAAAGTTTACAGAGAATAATGTAAAAAAACAAAAAACATCCAATGAGCTTGCAAGTTGTGTGGGTGAAAAAGCCTTGTTAATGAGAGAGGTCAGACATTCAAGCTGACAGGAAGGCAACAGTAACTCAAGTAACGACAATTTACAACATTTGTGTGCAGAGGAGCATCTCTGAATGCACAACAGGGCAATCTTTGAAGTGGATGGTCTACAAGCAGAAGACCATGAACATACACTCAGTGACCACTTTATTAAATACAGAAGGTACACCAGCCACTGGGTGTATGAGTTGCAGTATTCTCTTTTGTAATATTACAAATGAAATTTCCATATTTCAGATTAATAGCTCCAAACTGGTTTAGGAAAATATACTATAACCAATGAGCAATCTGTTTGAGGAACTCAGTGAGTCAAGCAGCATCTGTGGGAGGAGAAGAACTGGCAGTGTTTCCAATTGAAACCCTGCATGGGAACTCTTGGCTTCTTAGTTTCCCTTATACTAGAAGGAAATTAACACATGGAAAATGCTAGAAGAAGTCAGCAAATTAGGCTGCAGGTCAGACCTTTCATAAGGACTCATGATGGAGGCTCCTAATGCATAGTCTTGGCCCGAAACATCGACTGTTTATTTCTTTCCATAGATGCTGCCTGACCTGCTGTGTTCCTCCAGCATTTTGGCTATGTTACACTGGATCTCCAGCATCTACAAAATTTCTTGTGACTGGAAATGAAAGTGCCCAAATTTTCAGGAAATTTCTTGGGGAAATTATAACTGTAAAAAAAGTTAAAATTGTAAATCTGTGAACTTTATATCAACTTTTACACTGAGGATTTTAGATTATTGTACATACGTTTACATCCAGCCAGCTGGTGATGTAATGACATCCGCAATGGGCTTCGAGGCCACTGGTCCTGGGTTCAAATCCAGCTGGCTTCTTGCACACTTTCAATCCGTGCTGGGTTGAACGTTGAGCCATCATTTTGGCCTCAAAAAAACCAGACAAAATGCTAAGAAACTGCAAGGTTGCCACCCAATGCACCACAAGGCACAGAAAAGAAACAACATGTTATAGGGACCATTGGACCATACAAACACAAAATTGGCCCTTTTTGTACATTTTTTGGAGAGTTATCTACATGTAAAACTCTCTGTACAACTCTTTCTCAAGTAGCCGTTTTTTAACGTCAACGAAGTTTAATGTTATGCTTATAAATCCAGATAGTTTCTCAGTATCTATGGTAACGGCTATATAACTTTTAACAGATGTGGCACGACTCTCTTGTTTTCAGTAGGAGGAGATGGGTCCCCTTAGCAAATTACAATCTTAAAGGGCCTTCCTGCTGCTCTGAATTAGATAGAAAGAAACCCTTGTAACAAAAGATCCGTCTCTCAGATAGATTACTTTTAGTTCTGATTGTGATGGACAGCCTGTTAAAATTATAAATAAATCCTTACTTGATTAGTCATCCCTGAGAGCCACCAACCATTCAAAACATCAGTCCCATGTGCAATGTACGATATGTTCTCTGAGGATACAAAATTGGAATGAGAAGAGTTGGGTTTCTAGTCCTGATGCTGGATTTCAGAATCAGAGTCAGGTTATTACCACTGACCTATGTCATGAAACTAGTTGTTTCATGGCATTACAGTACAATAAGTAAGATAATTTTGTGAGTGAGTATAAAAAAATAAATAAATAGTACAAAAGACCATTCACAAATCGGATGGCATTGTCATCTCTTATTTAATATTCTGGATGTCTGGCATAGTATCCTTTGTGACATAAAGTAGTTTTATTACGTTCACTGCTAATATCATTAACACCTTTCCAGGGGTTTGCTGTTAATTCAGTACCGGGTTTTTGTTATCACTGATACGTGTTGTGAAATTTGTTTTTCGATGTGGTAGCAGTACAGTACAAAACATAAATAAATAGTATAAGCTACAATATTAAATTAATAGTGCAAAAGAGGACTAGTGAAGTGGTGTTCATGGGTTCTTGGACCGTTTAGAAATCTAATGGTGGAAGGGAAAAAGCTGTTCCTAAAATATTGTTTGCGTGTCTTCAGGCCCCTGTACCTCTTCCCTGATGGAAGTAACCAGAAGAGGGCATGCCCGGGTGGTAAGGGTCCTTAACGATGGATGCTGCCCACTGAAGCACCACCTTTTGAAGATGTTCTCATAGGTGGGAAGGGTTGTGCGTTTGATGGTGTTGGCTGAGATTGCTAACATCTGCGCCGCCTTTTGATCTGTGTATTGGAGCCTCCATGTCAGGTGGTGATGCAACCAGTCCCATGTTACACTCGTTGAAATTAGAGGCTTTGGTGGTACATCAAGTTCCCTCAGATTTGGAATGAAGTATAGCCACTGATGTGGCTTCTTCAACCTGAATTATCAATAATTCCTCCCTCCTTCAACACCCTATCGATGCTATTGAACTCACTCAGTTCGTCCAGCAGATTATTTGCTGCTGCAAATACCAGCATCTGCAATCTCTTCTGTCTCCTCTTGCTGTAGTATACATTATGTTATCAAGCTTATTATATAATGGCTGAAGTAGACCCTTTAACATCGGACCTCAAAATAATTCAAAACTATTCATTAATACACTGGAAATATTTAACTGGTAGTCTTTTATCTCCCAAAATAATTTGCATATCCTATTATCCCTTATAATTATTTCCTCAAGGTCAAATCAAAGTCTAATTCTTAAATGAGTGCCCCCAAGATAAACTTTGGTTGTTTAAGTGGCATGTATATTGATTTCTCCTTATGGTAAAAAAAAAAATTCCCTCCCTCCACCTTCCGTTCCCCATCCTAGCCTTTTACCTCTCCACATTTCCCCTTTGGTCTGCTCCTTTTTGTCTTTCTCATATGCTCCACTCTCCTCTCCTATCAGATTCCTTCCTCTCTAGCCCTTTATCTGTCTTACCCACCTGGCTTCACCTATCACCTTCTAGCTATCCACCTTCCACCCCCAACTTCTTATTCTGATGTCTTTCCCCTTCCTTCTCAGTCCCGAAGAAGGGTCTCGGCCTGAAATGTTGACTGTTTATTCATTTCCATAGATACTTCCTGACCTGAGTTCCTCCAGCGTTTTGTGTGTGTCACATTAGTTGTTTAAAGGTTTGATTTTTTTAACAAATGCTTTAAACATGATTGGAGGAATGTGTTGAAGGGATATTAGAGGGAGGTATTTTTTAACACATAAGATATAGGAGAAGAATTAAGGCTGCTCCGCCATTTCATCATGGCTGATCTAATTTTCCTCTCGGTTCCAATCTCTAAAGATAAGGGACCAAAAACTGCTCACGATATTTCAAGTGATACATCAGCAGTGTTTTATAAAGTCTCAGCATTATATCCTTGCTTCTAGTCCTCGTGAAATGAATGCTAATGTTGTATTTGCCTTCCTCACCACTGACTCAACCTTTAGGGAATCCTTTATAAGGACTCCCAAATCCCTTTGCACCTCAGTTTTTTGTATTTTCTCTCCATTTAGAAAATAGCAACCCTTTCATTTCTTCTACCAAAGTGCCTGATTATATACTTCCTGTCACTGTGTTCCATCTACTGTTTCTTTGCCCATTCTCCTAATCTGTCTGAGTTCTTCTGTGGCCCCTCTACTTCCTCAAAACTACCTGCCCCTCTACCTATCTTCATATTGTCTGCAATCTTTGCAACAAACCCATCAATTCCATCATCCAAATCATTGCCATATAACATAAAAAAGAATTGGTCGCAACACAGACCCCTGTGGAACACCACTAATCACCAGCAGCCAGTCAGAAAAGGCTCCCTTTATTCCCACTCTTTGCCTCCCGCCAATCAGCCACTGCTTTATCCATAATAGAATCTTTCTCGTAGCTCGTAGCTTGTTAAGCACCCTCGTGTGGCCTTGTCAAAGACTTTCTGAAATACACAAATACACAACGTCCACTGATTCTCCTTTGTCTATCCTGCTAGTTAATTCTTCAAATAATTCCAATAAATTTGTCAGGTAACATTTTCCCTTGAGGAAACTATGCTGACTATGGCCTATTTTTATTATGTGCTTCTAAGTACTCTGAGACCTCATCCTTAATAACCGGCTCCAACATCTTCCCAACCACTGAGGTCAGACTAACTGGCTTGTAATTTCCTTTCTTCTGCCTCTCTCCCTTCTTGAAGAATGGACTGACATTTGCAATTTTCCAGTCTTCTAGAATCATTCCAAAATTTAGTCATTCTTGAAAGATCATTACTAACGCCTCCATGGTCTCTTCAGTCACCTCTTTCAGAATTCTGGGATTACAACATTTGGTCCAGGTGGTTTATCTACCTTCAGACCTTTCGGTTTCCCAAGAACCTTCTCTCTAGTGATGGTGACTTCATACACATCTGGAACTTCCATCATACTGCTAGTGTCTTCCACTGTGAAGACGATGCAAATTATTTATACAGTTCGTCTGCCATTTTGTTGTCCCCCATTACTACCTCTCCAGCATTGTTTTCCAGCGGTCCGATATCCACTTTTGCCTCTCTTTTACCTTTTACGTATCTGAAGAAACTTTTAGTGTCCTGTTTAATATTATTGGCTAGTTTACTTTCATATTCCTTCTTTATCTTCTTAATAACTTTTTTAGTTGCCTTCCCAACCTTCTAACTTCCCACTTGTTTTCACTCTAATTTATACCTTCTCTTTGGCTTTTATGTTGGCTTTGACTTCTCTTGCTAGCCATGGTTGTGTCAATTTTCCTTTAGAATACTTCTTCCTCTTTGGGATGTATACATCCTGTGCCTTCCGAATTGCTTCCAGAAATTCCAACCATTGCTGCACTGCCATCATCCCTGCCAGTGTTCTTTACCATTAATTTCTGGCCAATTCCTCTCTCACGGCTCTGTAATTCCTTTTACTCCACTGTAATACTGATACATCTGAATTTAGCTTCAGATTTCAGGCTGAATTCAATCATATTATGATCATTTGCCCCTAACTTCTTTTACCTTAAGCCCTCTAACCAATTCAGGTTCATTGCACAGCACCCAATCCAGAATAGGTAATCCTCTAGTGGGCTCAACCATGAACTGTTCTGAAACACCATCTTGTAGGCACTCTAGAAACTCCCCCTCCTGGAATACAGAACCAACCTGTTTTTCCCAATCTACCTGCATATTGATGTCCCCCATGACTATTGTAAAATAGCCCTTTTGGTGTTCATTTTCTATCTCCTGTTGTAATTTGTAGGCCAGTACCTAACACAGAGCATGGTTAATGCATGAAACATACTGCTGGGAGTGGTGGTAGAGGCAGACACATAGGGACATGTAAGAGTCCTCCATTTTTCTTTCATCCCATCTGCCATTGTGGGAGGGAATGTTTAGATTGATTTTTGGAGCAGGTTAAAAGTTGGCACGAAATTGTGAGCCAAATGGCCTGTACAGTACAGTTCTTTTTTCTATGTTCTAAACTGTAATGGTGGTTTGGGTTTTTGTCTGCAGATCTGGGACATAAGAACTCTGGAATGTGTGCACGTATTACAGACGTCTGGAGGGAGTGTTTATTCTATTGCAGTTACTAATCACCACATTGTGTGTGGGACGTATGAAAACCTCATCCATGTAAGTAGTTCCTCTCCACAGAGAGCATCTGTAATAACATACTTTCCAGAAGCCAATAACAGGCATGTTACAATTACTAAAGGAATGCAGCCTTTTTGTTATTCTGACATCTTCCCCCGACCCACCCCACCTTCCTTTTCAGTCCTGAAAAAGGGTCTCTGCCCGAAACTTCAACTATTTATTAATTTCCATAAATGCTCCCTGACCTGCTAAGTTTTTCTAGCATTTGGTGTGTGTTGCTGCAGACTTTCTTGAGTTTACTCTTGGGTGCTGCCTTTCAGACGAGCCATGACAATTCAATGATTCCATTTAATATTCTCCATTCTCAGGCTAATGTAAGAGACCAACTTTGGGAACAGAGACCCAGGCTCATCTTCTCATTTGAACACTATCCTTTGCAGAGCTCATCACTGGTCACTGTTTGCACAACTTTTCTGTGCACAAGTTCTGCTGTGTTTCCTGTTTTGCACTAGCGATTGCACCTAAAGGCATTTCATTGGGGCTGATGTAGAAACAGAAAATGGTTCAAATTCTCAGCTGGTCAGGCAGCATCTGCGCTGGTGGAAACAGAGTTAATAATAACTTTTCACTAGAGCTGATCTAACCCGTTTTGAGAAAAGGACATTAATCTGAAATATAAATTCTGTTTTCGTACCTCCACAGATGCTGCATGACTCGCTGAGAATTTCCTGTGCTTTTGCCATAATTTCAGATTCCCAGACTGTACCTTGCTTTTCTTTTCTCATTGTGTCTCATTTCTTAGCTTTTCTCTGACCTTGTGATGATTTTGCACTTCATTGTTTACATGAACTGCACTGTCTCTGTAGCTTTTACACTTTATTCTTGTTTTACCATTTTCTACCCCAATGCACTATGCAATGATCTGATCTGTATGTACAGTATGCAATACTTTTCACTGTATTGTTACGTGTGACAATAATAAACCAAATCCAATAACAATTCAACGTAATAGGATGACATTCTGCCCATGAGGTTTATACTACCTGTCAGATCAATCCCATTACCCCATTGATTTCCTTGTCATCTGTTATTTCTTCCCCCTCCCCCTCCCCCAATGAACCGCCACCCTGGGTAACTCGCAGTGACTTCCAGTGTGTCTTTGGGATGTGGGAGGTATGGGAGTGCCGCACAGAGACGGGGAGAATATTCAAACTCCACATGGGCAGCGAGAGAAGTCAGGATTAAATGCGGGCTCTTGCTGCCGTAAATCAGCAGCACCACCTGCTGCACTACTTTGGGATGTTCTGAGGCTTTGAAATAATGAAATAAATGCAACTATTTGCATCTTTATTCCTTCAAGGTATGGGACATAGAATCTAAAGAACAGGTTCGAACTCTGACTGGCCACGTTGGGACTGTATATGCCTTGGCTGTGATTTCAACACCAGATCAGACTAAAGTCTTCAGTGCATCTTATGACCGATCGCTCAGAGTAAGTTATGGGACACGTAGGAAATTGTTTAATATTGGAAATTTATTACTTTGTTCCCTTTTTGTTTTCAGTTTTATGAAACAATCATCAACAAATAAACAGACTGCCAGTCTGTGTAACAGCTACTTTCAGACTTTAGGACCTGCCCCTACTGCTGTTCCATCACTAGGACAACGAGCTGGTTACAGTTTTCCTGTGCTGCACATCTCACATGCATTTTGAATTATATTTTATTGGCTAATTTTTGGTAATTTTTATGAGCTGTGTGCCATATGTGTATTGATGGCACACTGTGGTGCAGAGGAACGTTTCATTTGGTTGTATATATGTACAGTCAGATGACAATAAACTTACTGGGCATTGATGAGAGAGCACAGGTCAGGGTACTTTTAGCTTTCTTACGGGATACAGGGGATTTTTATAGGATATGATGGAGAAGCAGGAATAAGGTACTAGGATGGCCAAAGAATGAAGGATAAAGTGTATATTAGGATGTGTGTGTGATTGGGTGAAGGGATTTAGAATGTAAGTCCATCGTCTGATCCACACTCCAGAGCAGAAGGTGGCAGTAATGCACCATTAAGCTGGATGCCAACCGCCGTAAAACAAGAAGACAATGAACTTGAACTTGTATACAATTGGCTTTACTCCACTTAGTAATCACACCACGTGGTAAAGAATATAATAAGGCCATAAGATGTAGGATTAGGCCATTCTGCCCATCTGGTCTACCCCATCATGCAATCCTGGCTGTTTTTCTTTCAACCCCAGTTTCTGACCTTCTGTGACCTTTAACCCCAATGCCAAATCAAGAACCTATTAATCTCTGCTTTAAACACATTCAATGATTTGGCCTTCACAGACCTTCAGTGGAAATAATTTCCACAAATTCTCTACCCTCCAGCTGAAGAAATTCCTCCTTATCTTGGTTAAAAAGGGACGTCCCTTCAGATCCTCGGAATGGAAAAATCCTCTCCACATCGGATACGATAGGGTCTTTTAAGAGGCTTTTAGATAGGTACATGGAGCTTAGTAAAATAGAGGGCTGTAGGTAAGCCTAGTAATTTCTAAGGTAGGGACATGTTTGGCACAACTTTGTGGGCTGAAGGGCCTGTATTGTGCTGTAGGTTTTCTATATTTCTACGTTTCTATCCATTCTACCCAGGCCTTTCAGTATTCGGTAGGTTTCAATGAGATCCTCCCCCTTTATCCTTCTGAACCATGTCGAGTATGGGCCCAGAGACACTAAAAATTTCTCATGTTAACCCTTTCACTCCTAGGATTATTACTGTGAACCTCCTCTGAACTTTCTCCTGGGGGCCAGCACATCCTTCCTCAGATATGGGGCCCAAAACTGCACACAGTATTTCAAATGCTATCTGATGCTACGCAAAAACTCAGCAGTACATCCTTGCTCTTTATCTTCTAGTCCCCTCAAGATTGGACCAATTCCTGGGTTAGTGGGACTGACATGTCAAGAGAAACTGGCTCAATTTATTGTGTACAGTTCTGGTCACCGAATTATAGGAAAGATATCAATAAATTAGAGAGAGTGCAGAGACGATTTACTAGGAGGTTACCTGGGTTTCAGCACTTAAGTTACAGAGAAAGGTTGAACAAGTTAGGTCTCTATTCATTGGAGCGTAGAAGGTTGAGGGGGGATTTGATCGAGGTATTTAAAATTTTGAGAGGGATAGATAGAGTTGACGTGAATAGGCTGTTTCCATTGAGAGTAGGGGAGATTCAAACGAGAGGACATGATTTGAGAGTTAGGGAGCAGAAGTTTAAGGGAAACACGAGGGGGTATTTCTTTACTCAGAGAGTGATAGCTGTGTGGAATGAGCTTCCTGTAGAAGTAGTAGAGGCCAGTTCAGTTGTGTCATTTAAGGTAAAATTGGACAGGTATATGGACAGGAATGGAGTGGAGGGTTATGGGCTGAGTGTGGGTAGGTGGGACTAGGTGAGATTAAGAGTTCGGCACGGACTAGGAGGGCCGAGATGGCCTGTTTCCATGCTGTGATTGTTATATGGTTATATGTTTAATTAGGCTTATATTCACATGGAATTTAAAACAATAAATCTTGTAGAAATTTACAAATTTCTAACGTGAGTGGACAGATAAGGTGCTGAAAGGCACTGTCCATTGGCTAGAGAATCCAAGACCACTGGGTCACAGTGTAAGGATAAAGGATAAATCACTTAAGATCAAAATGAGAAGATAAATCTCTCTACTACAGGTAGAGGCGATAATTCTCAAGACTCCTGTCTTTAATTAGGTTCCTCTTGTACCTAATAAAGTGGCCACCGAATGTATGTTCATGGTCTTTTGCTGCTGGAGCCCATCCACTTCAAGGTTCGATGTGTTGTGCATTCAGGGATGTTCTCCTGCACACCACTGTTGTAATATACATGGTTATTTGAGTTACTGTTGCCCTCCTGTCAACTTGAACCAGTCTGGCCATTCTCCTCTTCTCTCTCTCTTTAACGAGATTTTCGCCCACAGAACTGCCAATCATTGGATGTTTTTGTTTGTCGCACCATTCTCTGTAAACTTTAGATACCGTTGTGCACAAAATTCCCAGGAGATCGGCAGTTTCTGAGATATTCAAACCAATTGTCTGGCACCAACAATTATTTCACGATCAAAGTCACTTAGATTACAATTCTTCACCATTCTGATGTTTGTTCTGAACAACGACTGAACCTCTTGACCATGTCTGCATGTTGCTGCCACATGATTGGCTGATTAGATATTTGCATTAACGAGCAGGTGTACAGGTGTCCCTAATAAAGTGGCCAATGAGTGTATAACTATTGCAGTTTCCAATATTCACATTGTGATTCTAATTCTGTTTTAGGTTTGGAGCATGGATAACATGATCTGTACACAGACCTTGCTCCGTCACCAGGGCAGTGTCACCGCACTAGCCGTCTCCAGAGGGCGCCTCTTCTCGGGGGCAGTGGACAGCACAGTTAAAGTAAGTGTTTTATTTTACAAAACCAAAAGGCAATCTTTAAATATAAAGCACATCAATGAGGATAGGAGCACAAGTGCAGTGCATCCTCCTGAACCCACACACGCACATTGCACTGGAGCTGCCAATACAATAGCCAGACTAGTCAAAGTAAATTTTATTATCAGACTACAACATATGCCACCACATGCAACCCTGAGATTCATTTTCCTGCGGGCATGTACAGCAAATCTGTAGAATAGTAACTACTTATCAGTGAAAGATCAACCAGAGTGCAGAAGACAACAAACTGTGCAAATGCAAATATAAATAAATAACAATAAATAATGAGAACATGAAATAACAAGATAATCCTTAAAGTGAGATCATTGGTTGTAGGAACATCTCAATGGATGGGCAAGTGAGTGTAGTTATCCCCTTTTGTTCAAGAGCCTGATGGTGTGGGGTAGTAACTGTTCTTGAACCTGGTGGCGGTGAGTCCTAAGGTTCTTGTACTTTCTATCTGATGGCAGCAGTGAGAAAAACGTGTGGTTTGGGTGGTGAAGACCTCTGTTAATGGAAGCTGCTTTCCTGTGGCAGTGTTTCTTGTAGATGTGCTGAATGGTTGGGAGGTTCCCCATGATGTACTGGGCTGAAGCCACTACTTTTCATAGGATCTTCTGTTCAAAGGGATTGTTGTTTCTATACAAAGCAATGATACAGCTAATTAATACATTCTCCACTGCACATTAGGTTTTATTTATTAGTATCTAGGATTGAATTATGAAGACGTTTACTAAAATTCTTTAACACAAAAGATTCTGCAGATGCTGGAATCTGAAGAGCAATGTACAGAAAATACTGGAGGAATTCAGCAGGTTAGGCAGCATCTGTGGAAAGGAATAAACAGTCGATGCTTTGGTCTGAGACCCTTCATCAACTGTTCATTCCTGTCCATAGATGCTGCCTTGATCTGCTGTGTTCCTGTGGCATTTTCTGTGTGTTGCTGAAATTCATTCTTTGCCAGGAGCCCGATAACATTTTCATTTTGTCCTTTCTAGGTGTGGACCTGTTAGGACCCAAGACTTTCTGAGTGGCCTGCAACATTCTGTGTGGCTTCACTTTCTGATGTGGATGTTGCTGGAACGAAGGCAGTGCCACCACTGGCTGGCGGCCACAATGCAATCTGTTCTAAGATTGCTGCCCGATATGTTTTCATCGTCTTACCAGCATGTCGTGCTTTGTACAGAAAGGTGCTGCGTCCAGACTTACCATGGGGAATGTGACACGCTTGTATTGCCAGCTCTCTAGGATTAACAACGCCCTTAAGGAATTGATTGAAGGTGGCATAGAAGCGTACAAAATGGTCAAGGATGTGCACTGTTTTCAGGCCTTCATAATTATCACAGGGTTGAGATTTTTGAGTGTAACTGCATCGGTGCTTATAGGTGAGAAGCCTACAATCACCATATTTCACGCCTGGTGGTTCAGGACCACTCTGCACGTTTGTAAATGAAAGCTGCTGGGAAGTGTTCTGCACTCCACTTCCAAGTGCGATCAGTGACAGCGACATTGAAGGCAACTGCACTCTGCATTAGCCTTACCGTCCCTGCATGTTATGCCGTGCTGTCTGAAGTACATCCCCACAGGAATGCTACTTCATAAGCCGCAGGCAAGTGGGACCTTCAACCCACGTATTAGCCAACCTTGATTTGATCCGTGTTTACTTTCACAAGAACGATTTGTATTATAGCAAGGCAGGAAGATCATTGAAGCTGTGATCCCTTTCCCTTCTTAAGACAAATTGCCACTAAACAGCTGTAACGAGGTACGATTTTTCCATCACTGCTTCCTCACTTGGCAAATCCAGTATTCCAAAACTCATCCCTTTTGCCAATGTTTTAGCAGCTGGGACATAATAGCGACAATTTCACATTGAAAGGAATATCTACTTGCTGCTACACGCTCACTTCTGTTTTATAGTGATTTTATAAAGGATCTTTACATGATTGCTGTAAGAATGAAATTAGCAAGGCTTTAAAGTCAGGCTGCCTGCAGCAAGCTTCACAAACAATCAGTGTTGTGCAATTATTAATTTTGACAACTCCATATGTGGATTTCAATAGGATAATTAGATGTGAATAGGAAACTGGAACTGTCTGAAGCTCCCATTCTGCTTCTTTGCAAAACTGAAAATCTACAAGGTTATCCCTCCCCTCTCCTTATTCTGGCTGCTTCTTCCTTTCCAATCGTGTTGAAAGGTCTTGGCCTGAAACATCGACTGTTCATTCCTCTCCGTAGATGCTGCCCGGCCTGCTGAGTTCCCTCGGCATTTTGTTAGGTTTTACTCCCACTTGGCCTCCTTACAAACTCTGTACTGACCGATAGAGTACAGAGCCACAGAACCTGGGAAAGGTTGGGTCAGCCAGGGTAACAGAAATTGCTGTTGTATTTGTCCTCTTCATCCCCCCCTCCCCTTGCCACCCTATAAAGCTAGAAGAGCTGAAATTCATCCAAGGTTCCCACTATAGATTCGTACCTAATGACCTTCAGTATAAATCTGTGTGGGTGGATTTTAGGCTAAATGCACTTGTTCAAGAGATTGGATGTCTGGAAGCAAAGATCACTAGTATTTCAATAACGTCACTAACTTGAGAGAGGATACAACCAAAACTGTAGAAATGGTTCAGTTCCCCCTCCCCCTCCATTGAGAGAGGATATGACCAGAATTGTGGGAAAGGTTTCATTTTATCCCCCACGGACACAGGCCATTGGAAATTACCAAAAAAAAATCGTTATGCAATGTCCACAAGGCAGTGGCTTTATTCCACTCAGGAGAGCCCTGGAACTGAAGTACAATGTGACTTCAGTCTTCCTGAACAAACTTTGCCTTTTCGAGTATTCGAAACCTTGGCTGTTTACTGTTGGAAAGCATGCGTGTGGGTTTCCTCCGGGTGCTCCAGTTTCCTCCCACAGTCCAAAGATGTACCAGTTAGCCAGTTAATTGGTCATTGTAAATATCCTGTGATTAGGCTCGGGTTAAATAGGTGGGTTGCTGGGCGGTGTGTCTTGGTGGGCCAAAAGGGTCTGTTGCACGCTGTATCTGTAAATAATATAAACAAATACAGTTTACTAATAGTAAATCCGTACAGACCTGGTGATCCTTAAATACAATATGACACCATCTGTTTAAATGTTCATTTTTCTGAAATGGTACAAGGGGCATGATTTTATTATTTACCTTTTATATTATTTAGCGATACAGTGTGAATCAGGTCCTTCTGGCCCAACGAGCTGCACTGCCTATTTAACCCTAGCTTAATCACAGGACAATCTACAATCACCAATTGAACTACTATCTGGTACACCTTCACACTGCGGGAGGAAACCGGAGCACCCGGAGGAAACCCACGCGGTTCATGGGAAGGAAAGTACAAACTCCTTACAGAGGATGCCAGAATCGAAGCCTGAACTCCAATACCCGAGTTGTAATAGTGCCGCGCTAACGAAAACTGTAAACATACCCAGTCCAGAAATTAACCAGTTCCATTTGTCCAGCTGCTGTCTGTTAATGTGCAAATCTATATTGTTGGCTTCTGGGAGTTCAAATAAGGCTGATGTACATAGATTTACCCAAGAAAGGATCCACTTGCTACAAATGTAGTATATATTTGACTATATCTAATATCTCAATAGGAATCAATTATACAAGTATACTGTAGGTATCATGTGATTTGAGATTGTGAATGAAAATCGATATTCAATAACAAAATGATGGCTCTGGTATTGAATGAGTGTTAACTGTATACATGAGAATTACAGGTAGATATTTGTAGTTTACAACACAAGCATGCACTCAGCAGCCACGTTATTAGGTCCAGGTGGGAAAACGGTATGGTCTTCGCTGCTGTAGCCCATCCACTTCAAGGTTGGACATGTTGTGCGTTCAGAGATGCTTTTGTACACACCATTGTTGTAACACATGGTTTTATGTGTTACTGTCACCTTGAACCAGTATGGACCTCTCTCATTAACAACACCTTTTTGCCCACAGAACTGCCACTCACTAGATATTTTTTTATCTTTCACACCATTCTCTGTAAACTCTAGAGAGTGTTGTACATGAAAATCCCAGGAAATCAGCAGTGTCTGAGATACTCAGACCACCCCATCTGGCACACACTATCATTCCACGTTCAAAGTCGCTTAGATCACATTCCTTATTCTGATGTTTGGTCTGAACAACTAAACTTCTTGACCATGTCTTTTTTGTATTGAATTTAAATTTATTATCGAACTATGTCTACCATATACAACCTTGAAATTCATCTTCTTGCAGGCAGCCATAAAACAAAGAAACACAATAGAACCCACACACAAATCATGCAAGTGATTTTAAAAATGTAAACAAATAGTAAATGGAACATGTATTGGAGAGCACAGGCACAGTGCTGAGGCGAGTGCTGATGGCTGCAGGCCACAGCTGCATAGTTTGGTCACATGATTGGCTGATTAGATATCAATGAGAAGGAGTACCTAATAAAGTGGCCACTGAGTGTGTGCTTCACACAGTGATTGAAAAATATCCACAGTGAGAGTATTTGGTTGAAATTAGCCTATTTAAAACATTTTTTTCTAATGAGATAAGTGCCTAATTTTTAGAGTCCATCTGTACCTGCATTTAGCTCGTAAACACCAGTCACTACATTAGTCGTTCTGAATCTTCCTGTTGGGTGAACAGGGACACAGTGAGAAGTTCTCCTACGGACTGTTTCGAAAATGCGCTCTATTTGAGAGGAGTGGTCAGTTGATTTTCCCCATTTAATTGTGTTGAATGTACAGGGTAACTACCAGTCCCAACCATATTTTGTGGTTGCACCAGTGTTCTGCAAGGACCTTGCAACTTTGTTGGTGCTGCACTTACTGAAGAAGGGCTGGTTTCATGTAGCTTCTCAAATTCTGCATTGCATGCATATACACATGTTTAGCATGGATGTATTTTATATTAAAACAGAGAACGTCTGTTTTAAAAGCCTATTTTTAAAATCTTCAATGTTTTAAAGAACGATCAGTTGGAAAAACTGCAATGAAAAGCAAGCGGAAAAGGGGCCATGCATTTTGCATGCCTCACCTTGTTTTGTAGAACTATCCAGAAATGCCTTATTTGGTTTATTTTCAAGAGTTCAGTACTTGAAAGCCAGCAGACTCTTGCCTCTAAGAAAAGTGGTTTGATCTGCTGTTTCATTTGGGACAGAGACAATTGAACCTTCACTGTAAATTGTTGCCAACCACATACCTGATCAAGACATGGGCTTCAATTTGCTGTTCCTATCCACTCTGATTCACTCTTCCACAGTCACCATTTTGTCACAGAGCAGCTCTGCCCAAGCAAAACAGTGTGGCTGATCTGCGATGCATTAATCAAGGTGCCAATATAATCTCTGTACAGGACACCCTGTCTGCTGGGACAACTGCTCAGCCCCTTCTGTTCATCTGTTTATCTGCCTCCTCAAGCATGGTCTGGTACCCAACTAACCTAAAGAAGTAACCAAAGCTCCTTTCGGCCATTTTGCACCTATATTGTGTTGAAAAGATTGTGAAACTGATGTGTTATGTGACTGTAGATTTTTATTATTTTGTTAAAAGTATTTACAATAATAAATCATCCTCTCTACTCTGTGTGTTTAAAGTTCAAAAGTTCAAAGTAAATTTATTATCAAAGTACATATAACCTCGGAATTGTTTTCTTGTGGGCATTCACAGTAAGTACAAAGAAACACAATAGACACACTGAAAAGCTCCACACAACACTGACAAGCAACTGATGTGCAAAGACAACCATTTGAGTAAAAACACCAAAGTAAAAAAAAATAACAATAATAACAATTAATATTGAATAACAATAAATACAGAGGTGCAGTGGGACTTAGGAGTCCTTGTGCAAGACTTTCAGAAGGTTAATTTACAGGTTGAGCCTGTGGTAAAGAAGGCAACTTCGGTGTTAGCATTTATTTCAAGGAGAATAGAATATAAAAGCAAGTAGATAGTGCTGAGCCTTTATAAGACACTAGTGAGGGCGCACTTGAGTATTGTCAACAGCCTTGGGCCCCATTTCTTTGAAAGGATGTGTTATCATTGGGGAGAGTCCACAGGAGGTTCACAAGGATGATCCCAGGAATGAAGGGGTTAACATATGAGGAACATTTGGCAGCTTTGGGCTCGTACTCTCTGGAATTTAGAAGAATGTGGGGATCTCATTGATACCTCCCAAATGTTGAAAGGACTAGATAAGATGGATGTGGGGAGCATGTTTCCCATGGTGAGGGTATCCAGAACTAGAGGGCACAACCTCAGAATTGAGGGGTGACCTTTTAGAACAGAGGTAAAGAGGATTTTTTTTTAGCTGGGGAGTAGTGAATCTGTGGAATGTTCTGCCACAGAGTGTGGTGGAAGGCAAATCCGTGGGTATATTTATGGCAGAAATCGATGGCTTTCTGATCGCTCAGAGCATCAAAGGATATGGTGAGAAGGCAGGTGAATGGGGTTGAGTGGGATCTGGGATCAGCCATGATGGAATCGCAGAACAGACTCAATGGGCTGAATGGCCTCATTCTGTTCCTATATCTTATGGTCTTGTGGTTCAAGAGTTTAAGGATTACACTTGCACTCCTCTATATCGTAATTACTTAAATTTTCAGAGGGACTACTGCTCCGAAAGCACCAAGCTTAGGTGGAGGCAGAGGGGAGATGTGACAAAAGTGTATAAAATTATATGATGAGTAGATTGACAGCCTTCATATTTTTCCAAGGGCTGAAATACCTAATACCATCTGATAGGTGTTTAAGGTGAGAAGGAGAAAGTTCAAAGTAAATTTATTATCAAAGTATGTATGTATTATACAACCTTGAGATTTGTCTCCTAAGAGGCACCCACAGAACAAACGCAATAGAATTCATTAAAAAGACTGTTGAATGCCTAATGTGCAGAGAGAGAAGAAAAATACAAATCATGCAAACAATAAACACAAGCAAATAACATTCTGAGCAGAAGTCCACAAAGAGAGTCCGTCCACAGACCCTTAGTTCAGTGCAGAACCGTGCAGCAAGCCCAGAAGAAAGTAGAAAAGAAACGTGCGAGGGAAGTTTTCCTACACGAGTGGTGGTGGGTGCCTGGAATTCACTACCATGGGTTGTGCTGGAGACAGACAGCATTGGAGTGTTGGAGAGACTCCGAGAAAGGCAGATGAATATGAAGAGATACGGGGAATATGGCCAATCAGCAGGGATAGAAGATTGGATTAATTAGGAGTCATTGGGTTTAGTTATAAACACAGAGGGTTCAGCAGATGCTGAAAATCCAGAGTAATACACATGTGGCGACCCATTTCCTGACACATCCGAACCGGCTCACAATTAGATAGCCTACGGGGGTTTGCGAGCACAGAGCTTTGGAGCCTCTGCGCCACGGGGGGGCAGGTTGAGGGAGGCTTAAAAGTGAGGCTGAGGATTTTGAATAAAGTTTTTCCTTCGACTGCAGTTACCAACTCCGTGTTGTAATTTTAGGGCTGCGTGTAGCACACCGCTACAATTGGTGACCCCGACGGTCCAAACGATTTTTGGACCAGAAATGACCGACGCCGCCTCTGTTCATGCGGTTTCGTTGAAACTGCCAGGTTTCTGGACACAGCGACCGAACCGATGGTTCCAGCAAGCTGAAGCCCAATTCCACGTTCGCCAGATCACCTCAGAAGACACCCGCTACTACTACGTGGTGAGCTCCCTCGACCAGGACACAGCGGCCCAGGTTGCAGAGTTCGTACAGTCGCCCCCGGTAGACGGCAAGTACATGGAATTCAAAGCCCTGCTCCTCAGGACTTTCGGACTCTCATGGCGCGAGCGGGCTGCCCGTTTACTGCACCTGGATGGCTTGGGTGACAGACCTCCTTTGGCTTTAATGAATGAGATATTGTCTCTGGCCGACGGACACACACCCTGCCTCATGTTTGAGCAGGCATTCCTGGAGCAGCTGCCCGAGGACATACGCCTGCTGCTGTCCGACGCGGATTTCAGTGACCCCCGGAAGGTGGCAGCCCGGGCGGACTTGCTGTGGAACGCCAAAAAGGTGAGTGGGGCGTCCATTGCACGGATCTCCCAGCCACGCTCCCAGCAGCAAACCAGTCCAGGCCCGGCCGCAGAGCCCGCCAACCCCCAGCCCAAGGAACACTGGTGCTTCTACCACCAGCGGTGGGGCGCAGAAGCCCGCCGTTGTTGCCCGCCCTGCAAGTTCCCGGGAAACGTCAGGGCCAGCCGCCGCTGATGGCTACGGCAGCTGGCCATCGGGATAGCCTCCTGTATGTGTGGGATAGAAGGTCGGGACACCGGTTTTTGGTCGATACTGGGGCTGAGATCAGCGTTTTACCTCCGACGAGTTACGACACCCGCAGCAGGGCACTGGGTCCCCCCCTGAGTGCCGTGAATGGCAGCACAGTAAGGACCTATGGCACCCGTCAGGTGCAGCTACAGTTCGGCTCCAGCCAGTTCACGTGGGACTTCACACTGGCCGCCGTAGCCCAACCGCTTCTGGGTGCGGATTTTTTGCGGGCTGCCCAGGAAGAGACTGGTACACACCGAGACCTTTCAGACGTTCTCCCTGGGTACAGCCCAGTTGCCAGCCCCTCACCTTGGCTCCATCATGCTGTCCAACAACGACTTCACCAGGGTCCTGGCGGATTTCCCATCGGTTCTGGCACCGCAGTTCACAGCGGCCATGCCCCGACACGGCGTACAGCACCACATCCCGACCCAGGGACCACCCCTCCACGCCTGCGCTCGGCGGCTTCCCCCGGACAAGCTCCGACTGGCGAAGGAGGAGTTCCAGAGGATGGAGGAATTGGGGATCATCCGGCGGTCCAACAGCCCATGGGCCTCCCCCCCTGCACATGGTGCCCAAAGCGACGGGAGGCTGGAGACCGTGCGGCGACTACCGCAGGCTGAACGAGGCTACCACACCGGACCGCTACCCTGTGCTGCACATTCAGGACTTTGCAGCAAACCTGCACGGCGCACGGATCTTCTCCAAGGTAGACCTTGTCCGAGGGTACCATCAAATCGCGATGCATCCTGACGACGTCCCCAAAACAGCTCTCATCACCCCGTTTGGCCTTATCGAGTTCCTCCGCATGCCGTTCGGCCTGAAGAATGCCGCACAGATGTTCCAGCGGTTAATGGACGCGGTGGGACGGGACCTGGACTTCGCGTTCAACTATTTGGACGACATCCTCATAGCCAGCAGCAGTCGTCAGGAGCATCTGTCCCACCTCCGTCAACTCTGCGCCCGACTGAGTGAGTACGGTCTTACAATCAACCCCGCCAAATGCCAGTTCGGACTCGATACCATTGACTTCCTGGGCCACAGGATTACTAAAGATGGAGCAATCCCTCTGCCCGCTAAGGTAGATGCGGTCCGCCACTTCCCCCGACCCACCACGATCAAAGGCCTTCAGGAATTCGTAGGTATGGTCAATTTCTACCACCGCTTCCTCCCTTCAGCTGCCCGGATCATGCGCCCCCTGTTCGCCCTAATGCCCTTCACCGCGTTCACGGACCACAAACCGCTTACCTTTGCGTTTACGAAAGCATCCGACCCCTGGTCACCCGCCAGCAACGCCACCTGTCCTACATCGCTGAATACACGACGGATGTCCGGCACGTCTCAGGTAAGGACAATGTCGTGGCGGATGCGCTCTCTCGCCCTACCGTTCATGCCCTTTCCCAAGGGGTAGACTTTGAGGCACTGGCAGAGGCACAGCAGGCAGATGAGGAGATTCCGAGTTACAGAACCGCAGTCTCTGGTTTGCAGCTCCAGGACCTCCCCGTAGGCCCAGGTGAGAGGACCCTACACTGTGACGTGGCCACCGGCCAGCCCCATCCCATCGTCCCGACAGCCTGGCGGCGCCGTGTTTTCTACTCCATTCATAACTTGGCGCATCCCTCCATCCGGACAACTGTTTGGTACGGACTCTGCAAACAGGTCAGTGAATGGGCCAAAACGTGCATGCACTGCCAGACGGCCAAGGTGCAGCGGCACACCAAAGCCCCACTGCAGCAGTTCCATCCCGCCCACCGGCATTTCGACTACATTCATGTGGATATCGTGGGCCCCCTGCCAATGTCGCGTGGAGCGCGGCACCTCCTGACTATCGTGGACCGGTTCACAAGATGACCAGAGGAGGTCCCGCTCACCGACACCACCTCCGAATCCTGCGCCCGAGCCCTGATCACCACCTGGATATCTCACTTTGGTGTACCGGCCCACATTACCTCCGACAGAGGCGCTCAGTTCACCTCCAGCCTGTGGTCAGCTATGGCCAGCCTTTTGGGGACTCAGCTGCACCACACAACTGCCTACCACCCACAGTCGAACGGGCTAGTGGAGCATTTCCACCGTCACCTGAAGTCGGCTCTCATGGCCCGCCTGCGGGGAGCCAACTGGGCGGAGGAGCTTCCCTGGGTCCTACTCAGCATCCGCACAGTGCCCAAGGATGACCTGCATGCCTCGTCGGCCGAGTTGGTATACGGCGCGCCCCTGGTCGTCCCCGGGGAGTTCCTACCAGCCCCACGGGGGCAAGAGGAAGATCCCGCAGCAGTCCTGGGCAGACTACGCGAGAAGCTCGGTAACCTGGCCCCCATACCCACTTCACAGCACGGGCGGAACCCGACCTGCGCACCCAAAGACCTGCAGAACTGTAAGTTTGTGTTTGTACGAAGGGGCGGGCATCGGCCACCGCTGCAGCGGCCATACGAGGGGCCGTTTATGGTGCTCCGGAACAACTGGTCCACGTTCGTGCTGGACGTTGGGGGGAAAGAGGAGGTTTTCACGGTGGACCGCCTCAAACCGGCCCATGTGAACCTGGCGCAACCGGCCGAGTTTCCGGCACCTCGGCGCAGAGGCCGACCTCCCAAGCAGGTTCCGGCCCAGACTGTGGACTTTGGGGGTTGTATCGCCGGTTCTGGGGGGGGGGGGGGTCATGTGGCGACCAATTTCCTGGCACATCCGAACCGGCTCACAATTAGATAGCCTACGGGGGTTTGCGAGCACAGAGCTTTGGAGCCTCTGCGCCATGGGGGGCAGGTTGAGGGAGGCTTAAAAGTGAGGCTGAGGATTTCGAATAAAGTTTTTCCTTCGACTGCAGTTACCGACTCCGTGTCGTAATTTTAGCGCTGCATGTAGCACACCGCTACACACACACACAAAATGCTAGAGGAACTCAGCAGATCAGGCAGTACCTATGAAGAAGAATAATGAAGGGTCTCGACCGAAAATATTGACTGTTTATTCCTCTCCATAGACGCTGCCTGACCCGCTGCGTTTTGCATTGGTTTTAATTAGTTCGGCACAACATGATGAACTGCGGGTATTTTGCTGTTGCCCCTGGGTTCTTTTTCACCTCCTTCAGCATTGCACATTGTGCTCTTTTTGTGAACTTTGCAGGATGCCCACTCCTAGGGAGAGTAGCAACAGTACTGAGTTACTTCCATTTGCAGACAATTCCACTTGCTGTGGTCTGATGAACACTCAAGTCTTTAAAAATGCAGTCTTTTCCATCTTCATGCAGCTCTACAATTCTTCTAAGATCCTCTGTTTTGATCGAGGCATGGTGCACATAAACAGATCTTCTTTGAGAAGAGCAGCTCTGTCAGTAACCTGACTTTGCAGGGCACCTCTACAACCCACACTTCCTATCATTGATTGGAACACCTGACTCCCAATAGCTTTTGTAGAAGGCATTACCCCAGAGGTTCACACACTTTTTCCAACAAATACATGTAATATTGGATAATTTTTCTCAATAAATAAATGAACAAGTATAGTGTTTTTTTGTGTTATTTATTTAGTAGGTCTTTATCACATTTTAGGTCATATTTATGCAGAAATGGAGAAAATCCTACAGGGTTCACAAACTTTCTAGCACTACTGTAGTTCAGAAACACAATAGACCAGTGATGCTGGAATCTGTTGGGCGATACAACAAGCAAATCAAGCAAAATCTGCTGCACGGGAGAAGGAGTCGTCGACGTTTTGGGATGCAGACTTACATTAGGACTCAGTGGATACCTTCCCCCTCTAGCTTTAGCCCTGATGTAGGGTTTCAACTCAAAATCTCAATGGTCTCTTCCCTTTCCACTCCCATAGATGCTGCTCGAATCACTGAGTTCCTCCTGCAAGTTGTGTATTACTTCGAATAGTTCACCTTAGCTTAACAGCTCATCCAATTGTACCCAAAAATGTAATTTTAAAAAAATGTTTTTTAAATTTTTATCTCTACTCCTGGAGTATTTGCACAGGTCCCCATTTTAGGCCTGTATTAATATTTTGGGGTTCTTTAATGGCTGTGTGATTAGCTGTTGCAGTTTGAAGAGACACTTCAAAAATAACATCAAAATGAGCCTGAAAAAATTCAACGTTACATCTAAAAACTGGGAAGACATTGCACTCAATAGATGTACCTGGAGGAAATCTGTTCAAGAGGGAGCTGCACTATAGGAGAGTGACCTCCGCTGTGCCCCAGAGAACAAGCAATGGCTGTGAAAGGGAGAGACTGAACTACCAAAAGACCCAACCACAGCCCCCACTGACTCTTGCTCACACTGCACCAGAGGACCCACCAATACAGGTCCATGGTCTGCTCAGTTAGTAGTAAGGATCCATGTCATAAAAAACCCCTGCCTTAGGAGAACCTCATTCTTGACTCGATTTATTGCACTATTACAGAGGAGACATGGTGAGATGGTTCATTTTTCCCTCTGATAGTCACTTTCTGCAGCCTATGGTTCAGTCACTTAGTGTTGTCTGGCATACCAGGCCCTGGAGTAAGGAAGCACAGACAAGAGAAGTTTTTATTAAAGGAGAAGGGTGACCTTGACTTTGAAACTCTGACGTGCACTCTGTTCACCAACCCACGTAGCTGCAGATGGTGACAATGTTTGGCCATTGGACTTTTGATAAGGAGGGGGACAAAGAACAATACAGCTCAGTACAGGCCATTCGGCCCACAATGTTGTGCCGACCCTTAAACCAAAGAACAAAGAAGATTAGTCCTGCAGCTGATCACTGTTGAATTGTGTTTAAATGTAAAATGCAATCATCTTTTATCATGTCCTTTTCCCTTCTCACCCTGTAAAATAGACAGCAGGTCCCACACATCAACTGTATACAGGCTACAATTGTTCTTTAAGTAGCTTCCACAACCACAAAATCCTCAGATGATTCACTGGCAAATCATTTCGAAACCTCGGCAATCTATTGTGCTGGTAAGCAGGGTGGTCTGCATGTGCACAGCAAGATCCCACTGCTGGCGGTGATGGATGACCTGCTAAGGAGGAGGCTCTAATTATTACCCAACACAATGGGAATGCAGCCCAGCTTTTCTTGGAATCCTGCCTTGGGATTACTTACGGGCGTCTTACGAAGGCAGAAGAGGCGTAACTCTCATTTGTAAAAAGCTAGGACCGGGAAGAATGCCAAACTTGTGTCCCAAGTGTGGGTTTGTTGTGTGTCTGAGATCTTAGTTGCTGTGTAACTGGTGCAGGCTAAGTATGTGTATAGAAAGTAAACATTGTGAAAACATACTGACCTAACTAGAATCTACAGAGCAAATTAATGTTAATCTAACATCTCTCAACTGGCTATTAACATTAGCTTGTTGAAAATTAGAACATAGACCAGTACAACAGATGAACAGGCCCTTTCGCCCACAACAATGTGCTGAGCCAATTAAATTAGTAATCAAATGGCCTACACGATATCCATATCCTCCCATTCATGTGTCCATCTTTTAAAAATCCCTTATGTATCTGTCTCTATCACCACCCAGGTAGCACATTCCAGACACCCACCACTCTCTGTGCAAAAACCTTGCCCCTCACATCCTCCTTTCAGTTAAATGAAGCCCTCTAGTGTTAGAGATTCCAACCCTGGGATAAAGTTTCTGTCTGTAGCTCTGCCTTTCTTAATCTTATTCATGTCCATGAAATCTCACCCCAGCCTCCACCCCTCCAGAGAAGACAACCCAAGTCTGTCCAACCTGATGTGATAGCACATGCCTCTAATCCGGGCAGCACCCTGGTAAACCTCTTCTGCACCCTCCCCAGAGCCTCGACATCCTTCCTGTAATGGGGTGACCAGAACTATTGTGATACTTGAGTCAGGTATCACCTTCTCCCAAGGGGTTATCTCCGGTAGATTCCCTGAATGGAAAATGCCTGCATGTGACTTTATTTCACGGGGAGGCTGATGCATGGACAGGCACCACATGGTCCTTGACAGATCGGGGAGCGGGATTAGTAGTGTGATTTCAGGACAACCGGAGACCCTTCCTCTACCGTCACTGCCATTGAGATGTGCCATCATCTTCCATCAGCTCCGCCACTGAAGTATTGATTGGATTACTATTTGTCTGGAACTTCTCCCTTGACCTTATCACCACGGGTGAACCTACCGGGAGCTAAACTCCAGATGGCAACACTCCTGCCAGCTCAGGAGCTCACAACCTTCTCCACCACGATAGGTGGTGATCTTCGGATAAGACCTTGCAACATTTTCAACAGCAACTAAACTTACAACAATTTTTCATTGACTGTGAAGCACTTTGGGACAGCTTGCATTATCTCCAGAATTATAAATCTTTCAAAGAAGTTGTATAAGGCTTTGGTGAGGCCTAATCTGGAGTATGGTGTTCAATTCTGGTCACCTACCTACAGGAAAGATACCAGTAACTTTGAAAGAGTGTGAGAAATTTTACAAGGATATCACCAAGATTTGAGAACCAGAGTTGTAGGGAAAGGATGGATAGGTTACAACTTTTCTCACTGAAAGGGAGATTCGATAAAGGTATACAAAAATATGAGGGTATAGATAGAGTAAATACCAGCAGGCTTTTTTCTTTGCAGTTGGGTGATACAAGAACTAAAGGTTATGGTTTAAGTATGAAAGGTGAAATTTTTATGGGGATCATGAGGGGGAACTTCTCCCCTGGTGAGAATGTTGAACGAGCTGCCAGTGGTGGATATGGGTTTAATTTCAATATTTAAGAGGAATTTGGATAGGTACATGGTTGGGAGGGGTATGGAGGGATGTGGTCTGGGTACAGATTGATGGGACTAGGCAGAATAATTGTTTGGCTCAGGCTAGGTGGGCTGAAAGGCTTGTTCCTGTGCTGTAGTCCTCTATAAACTCTTATATTTCAAGTAAATAGGTCAGAGACAAATGAATTGCTTGAAGGTGATTGCCTACATTCTGCTTGCATCACCATTTAATGGGGCTTCTTTTATTTGTTTTCAAGATCACACCAAGAGCAGTCTCCCCTTTCCATTCCCACACTGCCATCGGTTACACCATACACTTCTCCTTATGTCTTCGATTAGAATCCAAAAAAGGGCTAGAAGATAAAAGCAAGGATGTATTTCTGAGAGTTTTAAAGTCCTCACTTGGAGCATTGTGAGCAGTTTGGGGCCCGTATCTAAGAATGAGTGTGCTGGCATTGAGGAGGGTAAGAGGAGCATCACAAGAATGATCCCAGGAATTAAATGGTTAATGTATGAGGGGTGTTTGATGGCTCTGGACCTGTAGTCACTTGAGTTTAGAAGAATGAGGGAGGATCTCTTTGAATCCTGTCGAATATTGAAAGGCCTTGGCAGAGTGAACATGGAGAGGATGTTTCCAGTCGTTGGGCAGTCTAGAACCAGATGGCACAGCCTCAGAATAGAAGGATGTCCAGTTAGAACAAAGGTGAAGAGCAATTTCTTTAGCCAGAGCAGGTGAATCTGTGGAATTCATTGCCACAGACAACTGTGGAGGCCAAGTCATTGAGTAAGTTAAAAGCGGAGTGTGATAGGCTCAAGATTAGTAAGGGCATCAAAGAAGGCAAAAGAATGGGGTTGCAAGGGTTAATAAATCAGCCATGGTGGAATGTGGAACAGATTTGAATGGTCAACTGGCTCCTATATCTGCTCCTATATCTTACTGTCTATTTGGATTTTCTCATTGCCACAGCTTCTACGTTACTTCATGCATGCAATTCTTTTACGTCTAAATTTTCCTCCTCCTCCTCCTCCTCTGTCTGAAATCTATTAAGTCTCCCCTATGGTTCATTTTCTTTCTTTCTTTCCAGTCAAGTCTGCTTCTTGTGGACATCTGTGTTTCCATGTCTCCGACAGCAACAAAGACTGAGGTTACGCAGCTGTGACTTCAGGAGACATTTGCTGTTGATTATAATCTTCACTCTCACAAAGGCACTGTTTCTCATTCTGAGTTATAATATATTGAGCCAGTCTTAGACTGAACATCACATCCACATTTACAGGGAGTTTTGGGAACAGTACTGTTTAAATTTTCATTGGAAAACATGTTGTCCATGAAGTAGTTATGATATTTTTTCTCTTCATCTTATTCCAGTTGTTTTAATGTGGTCTATGTTTCTAAAATAGTTCATCTCTTTCAATTTTTCTCTGTGTAGTTTTATTAATAATAAAACAATGAATACATATAAATAAGCAACAGGAATTGTCCCTTCTTCTTCTGACATTTAATAGAGGCTTGCAGTCCAATTTAAAGGTGCATTACCACCACCATCGAGACTGGAGTGTGGTGTAGAGAGCTGGAGAAAAAGCCCTTACGATCTCACTTTCAAATGAAAGCTAAACTACCCACAAAGGCCTTATAGGTTGTAAATAGTGAAAGACAATACTGTGAATTAGATTAAAGTCACTCCCATAACTTAACAAAGTTTTAAAATGAAAACTATCAACCCACAAAGATTGCAATGTAGCCTCATTTGATTTCCTTCAACCCTATAGGCTTTGCGCTGTAATAATATGTTCAACTGTTTCATTATGATGAGAAAACCTACATAACCCAGAGTGATGTTTTCCAGAAAGATACAAGGAATAATTAAGCGTAGTACGCCCAATTCTAAGTTGTGTCAAAATGATTCTTTCCTTGTTTTACCCCTTCTCCCATAAACCCAACAATTTTATGACTCTATAAAGGTGTCTCCCCTTATGCCTCAACACCTCATCTATTTTTCCTTCAAAAAAAGTCCATAATTATTGTTACTAATTAAATAATGTATGATATCCTCTGCTCAGAATGTAATGATCCTGGTCCTTTATTATCTATTGTAAGTTCCTTTGACTTGCATTCTGAGTTTTTTGCTTGTAATTCTGTCAGTTTTGCTCATTGCTTCTCAGCACTGAGTGAACTTCTTTTTGAGCATTATGCCTAATAATATTTCCAGCAGGTAGTCAGGCAGATCACCTGCCTTAAGTGGAGCAGAGAAGGTCATCCACTTGCTCCTTGGAAATCAGTCCATTTCATCTCATTACCTCACACTTCCTCTTAATCCTTCAAGTATTTATCCAAATGCCTTATGCAGGCAATGATTCAATCAGCAGTCATAGCTTATCAGGCTGTGATTTCAAATCCTTACTGTTCATCACTCGAAAATATATCCCTCTATAGCCTTTGTTATACCACACCTGCATTCAATTCTACTTGCCTCATTTTAGGAAGGATGTTTAAAGTGTTGGTTGGTGGGGTGCAGATACATCTCCATCAAAGGAGGTGGAAGGCAGCCATTTCCCCCACTAACCTGCAGTTCACCCTTGGGCAAGCCATAGCACATGCTTAGCTCCCCCCCCCCCCCCACACCCCAAATCAGGGTCACATGAAGCCATGGGAGCAGGTGGTGGATGGTTGGATGAGCAACTGGTGCAAATTACAAGACCTGGTTACGTGACCACTGATGCCAGGCAGACAATCTCTGAAGACTATTGAGAATGGCTGGGGTCACCCGTCTTGTAAAGACACTGCCCAGAAGTCAAGTCAAGTCAATGAAGGAGGCAATGGCAAACCACTTTAGTAGGAAAATTTACCAAGAACAATCATGGTCATGGAAAGACATCATACAACGTGGCACATAATGGTGATGTCATACAACATGGCATGTAATGGTGGTGTATAAGCTGTAGAAAGAGTGCAGAGGGTTGCTGCCTGAATTAGAGAGCATGGTCTTATGAAGATAGGTTGAATGAACTATGCCTTTTCTCTTTGGAGCAAAGGAAGATGAGAGGAAACTTGATAGAGTTGTACAAGATGATAAGAAGCATAGATCCACTGGAGAACGAGAGACTTCTTCCCGGGCCAGTAATGGCTAATTCTTTGGGGCATAATTTTAAGGTGATTGGAGAAAAGTTTCTGTGGGGATGTCAAAGGTACATTTTTTTTACAGAGTGTGGTGATTGTATGGAACACCCTGCAGGGTGCGGTGGTAGAGTCAAATGCATTAGGGACTTTTAAGAAAATCTTAGATAGGTGCATGGATTATAAGAAAGTGGAGGGCAACGTGGGTTAGATTCATCTTAGAGTAGGTCAAAAGGTCAACACAACACAAAGGGCCTGTACTGTGCTGTACTGTTTTGTGTTCTACATTTCTTTTTAATCAATCATCTGAAAACTGTCTCCATTGCCAATATGTTTTGGTATACATTTTCCTAAAGTATGATGGAAGGTTACAGAGCAGGGTGGGCCAATTCCTTCCAGAGGCAAGCTTCTCCATGCAATATCCATGGTTGAACCTCCGCCTTCAGTCCAATTTCCCAAGGCACCAAAACATGTGGCAACACTTGCAGGTTGCGCCCAGCACATCCTTGGGGTGTGTTGGTTGGAATCACAAATGACACATTACACCATTTACATGTGATAAATAAATGAATCTAAATCTGAATCTCATGTTCCGATTCCCTTTGTAACAAAAATGTGTCACTCTAATATTTGAGCATATTTAATGACTGAATATGCACTGCCGTTGAGGTAAAGAATTCCAAAATGTCCATTTTCCAAGTGAAAAGTTTTCGACTTCTTTCAGTTTGAAATCGGCAGCCTCTTAGCTCTCATTTACAAGGAGCACTTTTGCAGGAAAGCAGCATCTATCATCAAGGACCCTGACTATCCAGCCATGCTCTATTCTCACTGCTACCATCAGGAAGGAGGTAAAGGAGCCTCAGGTCCCACTCTATCAGGCTCAGGCCTAGTTATTACCTCTCAACCATCAGGTTTTTAACCAGAGTGGACAACATCACCCAACTTCACTCACCCCAACACTGAACTATTCCCACAACCTATAGACTTACTTTCAAGGACTCTTCAAAGTTCAAAGAAAATTTATTATCAAAGTGCATTCATGTCATCATGTACGTACAACCCTGAGATTCATTTTCTTGTGGGCATACTTAGTAAATCCAAGAACTATAACAGAATCAATGAAAAATCCTACGCAACAGGACAAACAACCAATGTGCAAAAGACAACAAACTATGCAAATACAAAATGTAAAAAGAACTAATAATAGTAATAATAATAATAATAAATAATCAATGAATATCAAAACCATGAGATGAAGAGTCCTTGAAAGTGAGTCCATAATGTCAGTGAAGTTATTTCATTGGTTCAAGAGCCAATGAGCGGTAATAACTGTTCCTGAACCTGGCTGAGTGAGTCCTGAGGCTCCTGTACCTTCTCCCTGATGGTAGCAGTGAGAAGAGAGCATGACCTGGGTGGTGGGGATCCTCAATGATGGATGCTCCTTTCCTGTGCTCCACGTAGATATGCTCAGTAGTGGGGAGGACTTTACCTGTGATGGACTGGCTCCACTACTTTTTGTACGATTTTCCATTCAAGAGCATTGAATTTTCCACATCAGTCAATTGTGTTTCTTAGTATTTGCTGTGAATGTCCCCAGCAAAAGGAATCTCAGCATAGTGTAAAAGTAATAAATTTACTTTAAACTTTGAATCGGTGCTGTTGGCTTATTCTTCACCCCTCATTAGTTCATCTGTTACTGACCCCAGTCTCAGCACTCCACTTCTCTTCTTTATACTGACAATCTCCCCTCTCTACTCTCAATCCTGGTGCAGTGTCTCGACACAAAAGGGCAACAATCCCTTCCTGGACCCACAGGTGCTGTTCAACCCACTGAGTTCGTCCCACAGTTTGTTTCTTTCTGCTCAACTTTCCAGTGCCTTGCGTCTCTGTTGGCTCATAAACAGCATCTTGGCATCCACATTACACAAGTGATTCTGCAGATGCTGGAAATCTTAGCAAGATACACAAAATACTGGAGGAACTCAGCAGACCAGGTAGCAACTATGCAAGAGAATAAACAGTTGGCAAGGGGTCTTGGTGCAAAGTGTCAACTGTTTATTCCACTCCATTGATGCAGACTGACCTGCTGAGTTTCTCCAGCATTTAGTATGTGTTACATCTTTGCACCTACCCTGTAGGGATCCCCCTCAGAATTTTATATATTTTGAATAGTTCACCTCTTATTCTTTTAAATTTCAGAGTACGTAGGTTGATCTTAAGCAATCTCTTCAAAGGACAAACACCTTATATTCTAGTAAACCTTCCCTGCATTCAGTGAAGGGATATAACCCTGTCAAAGACATTTTTTTAAATGAAAGCTAGACAGAATGTCCTTTTAACATTTATTTAGAGCCAATGGCAGTAAATGCAATCAGTCAAGCACAACACTGCCACATGCCTGTCATGATGGTTGTGATACAGTCATTGGCAGAGTCAACAGGATGAACACATTTTGCAACCAGCCCACTTGAGGAAATCCACTGAAAACATAGTCCCTTTTTTACAAGATAAAAATAAACCAGGTTCCCCGAATACATTGAGTGAACAAGTGTCTCTCCTTCTAACTTTCTGTAAGATTGGAGTTTCTTCTTGCAGGGTGACACCGACAAGAAGTGGAATCCTCTTCGAACACCACAACACACCCAAAAACATTAATCACTTTCAGTAGCGCACAGAATAGCATGAAGCGTCAAGATGCATAGCTTTACATAATGGAAATACAATACAGTTTCATAACTTAATAAAAATATAACAGTCATACAATTTTTATGGGATTTCTAAACCTTTTGTTACTTTTTTTTTACAATTTACATCGGCAATTTTTCAGGCTTTGAAGAAATTTCAAAACTTTGACAAACACACTAGGTCATAGGACACAATATAAGACAATTAATAGCTCAAATCCGAGAATTACAATTAACACTTGTTTTTTCAAACCACAGGCAGACGCATTCATTGTAATTCAGGCATTACCCCAGACTTTATACACGGTTTTTATACATTTGTTACTACAGCAGGTGTGTTCTACTTGAACACCTGAACAACTAAAATCCAAAATACAACTCAATATCATAAAGCAATAACAAAAGAAATTTTCAACGTAAACAAGGCACGTCATTGTTCATTTAAAAAAATGCATACAATGCTCTGCTTCAACATTAAAAACACCAAAAAGAAAAAAAGTCAACAAAATCAAAATGACAATTTAAAAACATCATTTATATATATTTTATTTAAAAATGGCTTCAAAATAAAGTAGAATTTTACAGGAGTGTTATTTTCAGTTTGTGCTAGATTAAATCATCTTAATATATAATTTAATATAGAATTTTGGGTCAGTAAAATCTCTCATCTGTGAACAGGAGCATTCACAAATATTTTAAATATTTCTTAAATTTTTCTTAAAAGGAAAGTGATGTGGATTTTCAGAAAGCCCAACAATTCACTTTTTAGCTTCTATTGTGCACGCTTTTACTGCTTAATATGGATATGGATTTCTTTTTTATTGTAATGTGTTATTCTTGCCACTGGGAGGCAGAAGATGCACATCTGGAATTGGCATATCTGGTTGAAAATCTTTATGCTTCCACATAGCCTTACCAGCTGGTGCAACTAGAACCTGTGCTAAAGCCCTTTGGGATCTTTGAGCCTGCATCCCAACCAGGGAACATAAGTAATGTGTGTGTGTTGTGTGTATAACATATATTTACAATATATAGTATTATAGATAAAGTTCTATTTGTACTTAACACTTCAAGGTGGGTGGGGAATGGCAATATCTGAGTGCATACTGCTCTGTCTTGAATTTTACATCATTCATAGTCTTCACTCAGTATGAAAACAGACCAGACAAGACACTTAGGCCTATTCAGGTCATATGGAAAGTTAACCTGAGAATCTCAACCATTAAGATGAAGGCATATGACTCAAATCTAAGGGCACGTCCACTTGGCACATCTGATCTGCAAATATGTTGGAAGCAATAGAAAAGCACTATGTAACAAGCTTTGTGTGAAACCATTTTAACCTGTTGCAGAGAGGCTTAATGATCAGTTACCGGCTCACAGGGAGTGAACTCAGAACATGGAGAAAACTAGAGACTGACTGGCCATTTTATGGGGGGGGGGTGGTTTCACTTCATTATCTTGCTAGTCTGATTGTACACATTAGTGAGAAATTATTTCTACCAAAGGCACCGCATTACAAATATCTATAGTAATACAGTGGTGGCCTAATGAAACAACGTTAGGTCAGTGTGCAAAAATACTAGCTGTTCCACAGCTGCTTAGGAGCTTGACCCACTGGAATTTGTGCAACAGGGGCTATTGGCAAAAACAGAAAAAAATATAATCAAAGCACCTTTTTGAATGGATTTTTATATGCCAACAACTTGAGTTGACTCTCTTAGACACCTGTAAAAGTTCTAATGGCATGATCTGGAGAGCCAGATGTGGAAATACCTCCCTAAAAACACAAGAGATTCTGCAGATGCTGGAAATCCACAGCAACACACACAAAATGATGAGAGTCCTGAAGACTGTTTATTAGTCTTCATAGATGCTGCCTGACCTGCTGAGTTCCAACAGCATTTTGTGTGTTTTGATACCTCCCTAAAACCAGACTAAGATTTTTTCCTCATCCAACAGCTATAAGTATGTTATCTGGTTATTTATGTCACTGATGTTTGAAAGTTTCTGCTACCTACACATTGGCCACTCTGTTTTCTACATTATGCTGGCAATTGCATTTCAAACATAATTAGTTAGATTTAAAGCACTTTTGGGACTTTTGAGGAGGCAAAAGGTGCTATATCAATGCAAACACTTTCCTTATTAAATTCTGCTGCCTGATAAACTGCTTTGCACGTGCACAACAAACAAATCTCCCTGTCCAACCACACTGTGGGAATAACATATAGCCTACTCCTGTTTCATATTCCTATGTTCTTCATCACACAGAATGACAGACAGACATATTTTATTGATCCCAAGGGAAATTGGGTTTCGTTACAGCCGTGCCAATCAAGAATGCCACCACCTCATCAATAAATTCTAAGCTTACCTATAATAGTCATAGCCTATGGGAGAAGGAGAAGTCCAAGCTGTTTAGAATTAAAACTTCACCATTTCAACTTGGCTTGGAGCAACAATAATGAATCCAGTTTAAAATTAATTAACCAGTCTAATAAGGATGAAATATGGAATCATCTAGTTAATTACAGCATTGTTTAGATGTGTTAGACCTCATCCATCCCGGATATTCTCTCTTCTCCCCTTTTCCACCAGGCAAAAGATACAAAATTATGGAAGCACATAGCATCAAGCTCAAGGACAACTTCTATCCTGCTGTTATCAGACCTCTTGTGAAATAAGATGGACTCCTGACCTCACAATCGACCTCACTATGTTCTTGTACTTTATTGTTTACCTGTGCTGCACTTTGCCCATAGCTTTTACATTCTATTCTGTATTATTACTTTTTACCTTGTTTTACCTCAATGATTTGTTAGTGTATAATGAGCATGCAAGCCAAGCATCTTTCATTGTATCTCAATGCATATGACAATAATAAACCAAAACCGGCAAGTCCAGAGGAAGAACTCAAACACACTCATTATTAAACCCAAATGTAGAAAAAGCATGAGCAGAAAAGACAGTAAGATGTTGGATTTACCGGACTAGGTGCAAAGGATCAACCTATTCTCAATGCCACTCTGCTGACCCAAGCCTGATTCTGAACCAACTTAACTTAAAGTATCTTGACTGCTTGTTACCTTATTCATTTTCATTTGTGCCCCACTAATTCCCTGACAGATGGGTTGAAATAGATTTGTCTGGCACTTTTGTCAAACTGCACTTTGCCTCCTGACACTGAAAATTAGCTTTCACCTTCTTTTCATTTTGACCTTAAATTAATTTTTGAATGCTAATGAAATGATTGCAAGATATTTTATATACTTGATTCATACATTTATTCTGTCTTAACTTCTTCACTAAATGAAGCACTTCTAAATAAAATATGCATTACATAAATACCTAGGCTGTCAGTCTTTGGGGTGTATGGAGGGAGTGTTGCATTAGGTGCAAGTGAGCTCCATTCTGCTCTCTCAGGCAGAATTAAAAAATGGCACAATTTTGAAGAAAGGCAGGGAAGTTCCTCCCAGAATCATGACGATTTAGAAAACACTTACCTAGTTATTGTCATATTGCTGCTTGTGGGTCAAATTGACTATCATATTTGTTACAACGGGCGCCATTCTTCAAAAGGTATTGTATTGCCTTAAGATGTTTCCAAGATGACCTGATTCCACGAAAGATGCTATGTAAATGCAAATTTCTTTCAAGATGGGCAGTAATGTTTACTTATTTGAGAGTTGCGTTTTGTATTTCTTGATCAGTGTGCTGTCATTCATGATTTTCTTCAGGAAGGCGCTACTGTCTAACTGCTCTGCCCTATTCTCTGCCACCCATCACTGTCCACTTCAGACCCTGTACAACTAACGGTGCAAAGTAATGAAATGTGGCAATGAAAAGTGTCATCAAGGACACTGCAAGGGGATTTGCCAATAGGAGACATTGGACATGACGAGGAATGGCAAATCTGACCAAATAGTTCCCCTTTCTGTGGGTCTAAGCCAATTGAATGTAGCTTCCAAATGCAGAAAGAAATGTTCAAGTCTGGTGGTGTCCTGCTGTAGTATTTATCTATTCAAGGCAGGTGTCTAGCTCTATATTGACTCTTAGCCATAATTCCAACTCAACCAACTACGTTAACCCTTCATTAAATGTCCCTAAAGATACAATGCTTTCACATTACAACAGCAACTAGGTTTCCAAAACCTCTCCATTGGCTGAAGAGCACCATGGACCGAGGTCATAAAAGTCAACATAGAAATATTAGTATTTCTGTCACTAATCACCTCCATCCACATCAAATGTGGTCTTAAATGTTACCTGTTCAGTCTCTCCACTGCAGTAACTACACATTCTGTTTTAAACTTTGTGTCATTTAATGGACAAAACTAATAAATACATTCTTTATTTATTCATTCATTGGCTGTAGCTGGCATAGCCAAGTGTCATTGCCCTTCCTGGATGTCTCTGAACTGAATGCGTTTATGGGCCATTAAGTGGGTAATCACGTTGATGTTGGTCTGGAATAACATATAGCTCAGACTGGGATTTCATTACTTTAAGGACATCTGCGAACTGGATGGACATTTATGACAGTCAGATAGTTTCACGGTTACTGTTACTGATACTTGATTTTTAAAAAATTCTGCCTTTCCCTAGACACTGTGGTGTGATTTGAACTTGTGCATCCCATCAAACATTGCCCAATAATTTATTCACTTGCTACCATTGGTTTAGATTATTAACTCGAAGGTATTATAAACAGGTCAGCTTAAATCTCACTATTTTTCTATCACTGGCCATGTACCCAATGGGAAACCAAGTTGAAATTTAAAGCCACAATTCAACCAAGTCATTGTGCACTTGATTAAGTTTTTATCATCTGTGATGGATGGTTTACAAGCCTATCATATTTCTCATGCTTACAGTGTACATATACTACATCTTGCATTAACACCCTATTTCAACTTTAATTTTGGGAGTTTAAACTTTTTCATGTTTGCAAGATCTCAAATCAATATTAAATCAGTTCAACCTCCCATCTCTGTTTCAGATTCAAATCCAAATCAGAAGGTTTTGACTTTCTTTGAAAGATGATGACAGTGATTTCACAGATCTTCATGTGGTAAGATCCTGAGGTAATATAAACTTTTTGTTTGGTCAGTTGTGCAAACCAAAACAAAATCAAATGGGTTCATGAAGGGAGATTGTGTCCAACACTGGTCTGGGAAGGATTTCAAAGATCATTGTGCCCACAATAGAGTCCTGAGGTTTCCCTGCCATCTGTCTTCTCTTCCTTCATTCCAACATGGCATCAAGCTGATCAGCCAAGTCATCAAACATACTGCCAATGTCATCCAGAATGCTGCCTGTGCTCTTCACCTCTGAGGCAGTCCTGGCGAGAGAAAGTACATTCCAAGCGTTACTGGTGAGAGATACAAGAGATTGTAGGTGCTGAAGACTAGAGCAGAAACAAACACAGCAGGTCAAGCAGCATACATGGAGGAAAATGAATAGCTGATGTATCAGTTGAAAACCCTTCACCTAGACAGATTCTTTCTATTCAGAAGCAGGGTTTCAATCCTAAATGTTGACTGTCCACTTCCCTTCACAGATGCTGGCTGACCTGCTGAGTTCCTTCAGTTTTTTTTTTGCTTTTGGTTTATTTCTATGAGGATTAATATTTAGAAAAAATAACAAAGCAGTCAACTTCTGTCTGCACATATGTGTACAATATTTATCAATTTACTCAATTTCAAAACTGAGAGTCTGCTTTTACTAGATACCTTTCTTTCTTCCTTTAAAGTGCTACTTAAAACACGGCTTTTGATCACCTCAGTGTGACTTGGCATATGTTTCTTTGTTTGATGGCACTCCTGTGAAGTACCAAGGTACAGTATTGCCATGTTGAATCTATAGATTGAAATAATGTGCAATCTATTGCTGTAGCTACTAAAATCTTCAATGTCTTTGCTTAACGTGTTTTTGTGAGATTTTGACAAGCACAAAGATGAGATATGTGTTAAGTAACAAAAAAAACGCTGGAGAAAGGCAGCATCTGTGGAGGGAAATGGATGGTCGATATTTCATCTGGTCTGAAAGTTAGAGGCAAGATAGCCAGTTCAGAGGTGAGAGGGAGTGTGAAGCCAGAGCTGTCAGGTGATAGGCGGATCCATTTGAGATGGGATGATAGGAAGATGGCCTCTCAAAGTCCAACCCTATATCCCCGTTGTGAGAGGTGGAAATGAGTAAGGCCCGCTAACAGTACTGGTGAAGCTGTAAGGGCCAATCCCCCGTACCGTGAATGCAATGGATTACAGAAACATTAACAAACCTTTGACTTTCTAAGGATGATGGAGATGGGAGGTCATTGATGACCAATGCTCCACTGGGAGCTAAGGGCCCAAGAAGAAGAGGAAGATAAGAAGATAACACAGAGGTTTGGAGATGATAGATGGAGGGAACAAAGGGCTGAAGGTGATGTTATTGGATGGGAAAGGAAGGTGAAACATGGGAGCTGGGAAAGTGGGAGAGGGTGGGGCAGAAGTCTTGAACCATAGAAATGTCCAGTCAATATCAGCATGCTCTTTGCACAAAGCATAAATAAATCAACAGACTTACTCTGCCACCTGCCCCTCGTCATGCTTAATCTTCTCCTCCACAGCCTGTAAAGCGGCTGCCAGGGATGCGCTGGTTTCTTCGAGCTTCATTTGTGCTACATCTGTTGTGGCCATCTCTGTGGATGGCCCGGATATCGAAGACCTTGGTGGTTTGACTGGAACCTGCTGTGGCGGACCAGCAGCAATTGGTTTAGCTGGGCTTGAGCACAAGGATGCTGGTGTGCTTGCTGCCTTGATAGCTGGCTGCTTGGCGGGAGAAGGGACTGGTGTTGGGCCAGCACTCAATGACTGAAGAATAGTGTGGGGTTTGATAGGCTTGGGTGGAGTCAGAGGGGGAGGTAGAATCGGTTTAGGGGACACAGGAGGTGGGGCACGTTTTATCTCTGAAAAAAGAGCGATACGTAAATTATGTTAGTAGAAGTTAGAGTTATACCGATTGCATTCAACAATGGTCATGGCACAATGGGATCTTTCATTTGCAGATGATGGTTGATATAAAATTTAACTAGCCATCCAATATGTTAGCAACCGTAAACACATAAAAATCCTTCTATTATTGATCCTAGACAGGCCTGGTATTTATTCTCTTTCTGTTATCTCTCAGAAAGTGTGGTGAATCTTTTTTGTGAGCTAATAGGACCTCAAGCAAACTGAAAGCCCTGCTGCTTTAGTTAACAGGGCTCTGAATTCAACCACATTATTGAGGAAGTGGAATCAAGGTCAGAGAAGGGTAGATTTCCTTCTCCGAGGACATTAGTAAATCATTTCGGTTTTTATCACAATGCATCTGGTTCATGGTAATTTTATTTACAGATTATAAATAAAGTTTAAATGCTCTGGTCACAGTTTCAGTAATGTAACTACTATTTCACAATACAGAGATAACACATTACTACTAAAGTTAAAAATCCTTCAGTAGATCTTTTACAATAATGGTTGCTTTGTTTGTATTGCAAATTATAGAATATTACTTCTCTAGAGAGTCAGAAATGTACAGGGGAGATATACATTTTAACTATCTTAGGTCTTATCAAAGTTGTCGTAAAGACATGGGATTGAAATAAATGTCCAAAGGACAAGGCAGTAATTATAGTGCAAGGAAAAAAATTACCTCAAAATCAAAATATTGAAGTCTTCTCAAAATGATTAAGTTTTGAGTTATGTCATGAAATTTAATTCCTAATAGCATGGTGGCTGTAGAGCTCTACAAAAATGCTTACTATAGAAGAAGCAATTATGAAGTTTTACATACGAGCACGTAACTTGCTCTAGACTACAGCAGAGAAATGGATCTATAAATGGGTTAACAAATGAGGAAAAATAGTAACACTTAATAATCTGTAATAACTGTTTGGAACAATTGTCTATAAAGTTAGCCAGTAAAAATTATTAATCTTATATTTTGAAAGGGTAATGAAGATTTTGAATCCTTAATAGCCATATAAGAGCAATTCTACACTCTGTTTTCCTCTTTAGTACTTTAATGTTTCTTTCGTGTATGGCATGCCTCTCTGTTAATGTGACAATAGTAAACCAACTCCAATTCTTGTTCTCACAATCTGACCCTTACACTTTACTACTGCACTGCACTTTCTCTGTGACTGCAACTCAATATTGTGATTTCTCTCTTTCTTTGTTACTACCTTAAAGTACTTATGTACAAAATGACCTGTTTAGATGACATACAAACAGCAGCTTTCCACTATATCTCCATACATGAGATAACAGTAAGAATACCAGTTCTTGATCTCCCAATCTACCTTGATTGGACCTTGCAGCATATTTGTCATTCTGCACTGCTCTATCTCTGTAGGTAACTATAGGGAACACATCAAGTCCTTGTCAAGGGATCAGAAATGGAGAGAGTGAGCAATGTTAAGTTCCTGGGTGTCAAGATCTCTGAGGATCTATCCTTGGCCCAACAAAATAATGAAGCTACAAAGAAAGTACACCAGTAGCTACATTTTGTTAGGGATTTGAGGAGATTTGATATGTCACCAAAGACTACTCACAAATTTTTACAGATGTACATGGAGAGCATTCTAACTGGGTGCATCACTGTCTGGTTTTGGAGGGGGGGGGGAATACTGCACAGATTTGAAATAAACTGTAGAGACATGCAAACTTAGCTCCACCATAGAGTATAGAACAGTACAGCATGGGAACCGTCACATTAGGGGCACTAGCCTCTGTACTATCCAGATCATTTTCAACGACCAGTGCCTCAAAAAGGTGGCAAACATCCTTAAGCACCCCATCGCCAGGTTAATGCCCTGTTCTCATTGCTACCATCAGGAAGGGGGTACAGGAGCCTGAAGACACACAATCAATAATTCAGGATCAGCTTCTTCCCCTCTATCATCCGATTGCTGAATGGATATTGAACTCATGAACACTACTTCACTACTTCTTTTATTTTTAATTTTGCACTACTTATTTAATTGAATTATTATATATGTGCATTTTCTCAAATTCACAGTTTTTCCTCTACAGTTATGCATTGTATTGCTGCCACAAGAACAACACATTTCACGACATATGTCGGTGATATTAATCCTGATGCTGATACTCTTTTTTTCGCTCAAATATAAAATGAATAGCATTTCAAGCAGAATGTTTTCACCGTCTCTGAGCGTGTGACAATAATAATCCAGCGCCGCCCCTTTGGGCGGGACGAACAGTGAGGGGATTAAAAACCCTTGCGCGGTTGCTACGGTAGCAGAGGCGAGTTTACCCTTGGAGATGGGAATAAAGAGAGATAAACGAAGAAAGACAAGGGGATGTAATTGATAACGTGAGCTGTACCTGGACTAGCAGGGCCGGGCAGCGGAGATTTCCGAGTGACCGGCGGCGGCCCGGGCCTCTTGGCCGGCTGGGTGATGGATGGCTTGGGGGACACGGGGGGTTTGACGGGCCTCCGGGCCTCGCCGTTGGCCGCCTGCGTGCCGTGCTCGCTGTTCCTCCGCGGGAGGTCTCCGACGGTGAGGAAGCTCGGGTAGGTCTCGCCCTCGGCCATGTCGGACGCGGGCCTCCTCTTGAAGGCGGCCGTGCCGTTGTGGAGGTGGTGATCGGACGGTGGGGACTCGGCGCCCCGGGCTTTCGGCCTCCGCTTTACCGTGCTCGACTCGATGAGGTGGAAGGCGGCCGACTCCTGCCCCGACCTGGCCTTGGCTCTCCTCAGCTCGGCGGGCGTTAAGCCCGAGGACTGCGACCTCATGTCGGCTTCAGCCTTGAGGGCGCCGGGCTGCCGCGGCCGCTGCTTGATGGTCAGGTTGCCTTCCTCGGCGAACGGCAGGTTCTCGGGCGCCAGGCCCTGGCGGGCCGCCTCGGCCTCAATTTTGTCCCGCCGGGCGGCCGCGATCAGGCCGGTGACCGGGCCGCTGATGGTCCTCCGCCGGTTGATGACCTCGCCGTCCAGGCCGATGGCATCGCGCGGTGCGCGCTTCATGGCCGCCAGCGGCGTTGCCACGGCGACCCGCACCGGCTCGGGAGCGGGGCTGCCGCCGCCGCCGCCGCCTTCCAGAAGCTTCTGCGTCTTGAAGGAGCGGCGCAGCGACAGGGCCCGGGCGCCGCCGCCGATGGACGACAACTCGAGCATGGCGGCGATGGAGCGGACGCTTCCCGCACTGCCAGTCTCCACCGCTCCTGGGCCGCTGGCCCGCCGCTGCTCGTCCGACTGCTCGCAGGTCCCGGGTCGTGACAAGTCGTCGGCCAGGTTAGTGCTGGAGATGGCGGAGCTGGAGCGCTTGGGGGGCGGCGGCGGCGGCCCTTTCTTCCGGGGCCTCAGCGCGAACGACTGGCTCCGGTTGACGCCGGCGTCGGCGGGTGGCGGCGCCCGGGCCGAGTGACTCCTCGCCACCCGCCGCTGGATGGTGGCGTACGGCCCGGCGTCGGGCACGGTCAGCTCGTCTTTCTCCTGCTCGCTGTCCGACACGGCGTAGCGGCTCAGGCTGTGCGCCCGTTTCTTGGGCCTGGCCGGGTCGTGGTGGCCGCCCTCGTCGGCCTGAGGCGGCGGGAGCCTCAGCACCGGCACCACCGGCGTTGCCTCGGCCTCCGCCGGCTGCGGGATCACATAGGCAAAGCCCCGGTGGGTGGGCGAGCGCGGCGACATGGGCCGCTCGGCCTGAAGCAGCTGTGGGATGGGCTTGACCTTGGCCGTGGCCTGGGGCACGTTGAGTGTCTGTGGGGAGCAAGGCCTGGGCTTAGTCGGGGTCTGCGGCGGGGTGAAGGTGGACATGGTGACCATGGCTTGGTGCTGCTGTCCGTGGGCCACAGCTCCCCTGGGCTTCCCGGGTGCTGGGGGCACACTGGCCCTCTGGCGGTGCGCCCGCTTGCTGGGGCCCAGGTGGTCAGTGAAGCCAGCGCGGTGGCTGGGGGCATCCAGACTCTCCTGGCTCTTGGACAGTGCGGCTCTCTGCAGTTGGCTTCCTGCCCCTGGCGCGTCCACGGTGCTGCCATTTGCCTTGCCCTTGCTCCCACTGCCATTGTCGTTTTCCTGGCCAGCCCCTGCAGGGTATGCTGTGCTCTCTGGAGTCGGCGTCGCATGGTTGCCTGCTTGCCTTTGGTCCTTGACCTCGCCAGCTGTGGTCATGGCCACTTGCAGCTCGTTGCTCAGTTCACTGTCTTGGAACGTGGACATTTTTGGAGACTGGCATTCAGCATTCTCGCCCTGAGGAGACTCGATAGCCACAATCTCCAATGACTGTGGGGTTTTCTTCTTCAGGGTGCCTGAGTCGTATCTGGAAGCTCGTTGGATTTCAGCCAGTTTCTTCACGGCGAGCATAAACTTCTTCTGATGACCTAATGGGATTTAAGAACAGAAAAACACTGCATTTTCCAGGTTAACAGTAAAATAACTCTCGCATGGGTGGTATGATGGCAGTAAAGTTAATTGTCTCTGCAGAAATTTCACAATAATACTTTAGCACTTCAGCAGAATACTGATGGGGTGGGAGGAATGGATGGATTTCTCATTCAAAAGCACTTTCAAATGAACATGAAACATTGCAGATAAGACATAGGAGCAGAATTGACTCCTCTGCGTCCTCCACTAGATGCTAAAACAGAAACTGGGAGCCTGGTAACATCAGTGGAAAGGAACAAAGCCAATGTTTCACCACAACCCCTTTATCAATAAAGATTATTTGACTTGGAACCTTTGGTTCGATTTCTTTCACAATACCTACTGCTTTCTCTGAGAGCCAGGTGATTTGTGCCCACATCAACTTCAAGACAGAGTGATGTAGTTACGGTGTCTTTCAAAATGATGTATCTCGTAATATAGCTGAGAAAAACATTTGTCACTATGATATTGTAGGGGCTTAATGTAAGCAAATTAGCTGCTGCATTTCCTATGTTCCAATAATAAAGACATTTACAGCATACTTTTTAGGAAAATTGGCTTGGGCTCTGTTGAGTTGAATATCATTTTTGTAAAAGACCATAAGCCATTAAGCAGAGGAAAGGGGAGATGCAAAATGTTTTTTCACTTTTTAACAATACACAATGAACACATCAGCTATCAAGATGGTTGAAGAATTAATTTAACTAAAAATGTAACTTAGTGAAATTATGATTTGTCATCAAAGAGATACAAATGTAACCAGACTAGCTGCTGTCCCTTCAGTCTACAGTACTTCTGATTGTTGGCAAAATGATGGAATAATCATAAACATCAGGGCTGCTGTTGATGCTAGAACTCATGAGCCATATACACAAAATACTGGTGGAACTCAGCAGCCCAATTAATATTTTGGACTGAGACCCTTCCAGTCTCTCTGAAACAGACTGTTTATTCATTTTCATAGATGCTACCTGACCTGTTGAGTTCCAACAGGTTTTTGTGCGTCTTGGTGGGATAATCATTAGTGCTATCCTTGGATACAACTACTGACCTTGTTACAGCCTATAGTCCAAGTACTATCAGAACTGAAGCCCAGGGGTTAAATGAAAGTAACCACCCTTGATATCAAGATAGCATTTGATTGCATAGGGCATCAAGGAGTATTGACTAAACTAGAGTCAATTGGGGATCAGGAAACCTGCTAGTCAGAATTACAATTGACACAAAGGTTGTGGTAGATGGAGGTTAATCAGCTCAGCCACAGAATATCTCTGCAGGGGTGTGTCCCAAGCCCACTTTCAGCTGCTTCGTTACTGTTCCATCTATAGTAGGGTGAAGAGTAGGGATGTTTGCCGATAATTGCAGGATTTTAGCCCTGCAATCCACAAACAAGTGCATCAGGTTCCGGATATTACCCATTCCTGGGCTGATAGGTGGCAAGTATTGTTATTGGCTGGTGATGTAGAAGCACCAGCCAATAACAATATCCAGAATATACAAGAAAATCACTACATCCCCCATTGGAATAAAAAAATGCTGGAAGTGATTTGACAAAAAATTGAATTGGAATAGCCACATACACTTCAATGAGTAACTTCCCTCATTCCCCAAAGCTTGTCCACATCCGCACCACTTAGCAACCTCGATTTTGACCCTTGCCTTATGGGACAATATACAATGACCAATTAACCTAATAACTGGTACATCTTTGGACTTTGGGAGGAAACCAGAGTACCTGGAAGTGACCCATGCTTTCATGGGGAAGAAGTACAAAATCCTTACAGGTCAAAGTGGAATTGATCCTAGATCACTGCTACTGATCACTAAGCTACCACCTATGTTAAAAATGGGCAAATGGTACTGGGAAGATACCAGTATATCACCTAAATGTGGTTTAAAAGAACATTGAGACACTGAAAGTAAAGGGTGCTCCAATCAAGAGCCAAACATGGAAAATACAAGTTTGATATTGCAGAGATGCACCTGCAAACTTCCAATTAGAATTGAAAATCATGGCATAGGTGGTCTAGTTTTGGTATTGTGTGATTATTGGCTATAATGAGTAAAGAACCTGCTTTATTTCAATGGGAATCATGATGGAAATGTAAAATGCTGCTGATCACCTACATCTGTTCTACACTCAAACAGATCCCTACCTTTTGCCACTATTTACGTCATCCTACAACATAATAGTTGAAAAATCAGTGTATGAAGTAATAAGTGGCATAGACCAGGTCAATGAACAGTCTTTTTTTCAGAGTTTGGATATCAAATAGAGGGCATAGGTTTAAGGTGAGAGAAAAGAGACTTAATAGGACAAGATCTACACTTGAGGCGAGCACAAGGATCTGGGTTGATAATGTGAATTCTGAAGGTCTGCTGCTCTTCTAAATGTGCAGGTTTTTGGATGAGATGTAAACATGGGTGTGGAAAAAATGATGTGACGCTCTTAGAGAAGAGCAAGGGTCAGGTGGACTACATATTTCTATCTCTGTTAGCATTAAACAGGTGATTATGTTGGTTCTTGTAGCAGCTTGAAGTTCTCCACATTACAGCAGTAACTATGCTTGGAAACTGATTTATTATAAAGCAGGGAAATTAGAGATGCCCCTAAAAAATAAAGTACTGAAAGGCTTTGTAGAAAATAAAAATCTTTCTTTTAGAAGTGTCTTTGGGAGTACTAAGAATGCAGGCACTTGTTCTCTCTGCACCTATGATTAAAAACCAACTGCACTGGTACAAAAATGTAATGAAAGGCTATATACTGTGCTGCAATCTCCAAAGTCCATGCTGAATAAAGGCAGATCAGAAATCTCCTCAGTAAAATTACTGAAAGTATTTTACTTATACCATTAAGTATAGGGCAATACAACACTGCCATTCCCTAGATTTTTAAATAAATAGCTTATTTTCTTACTTTGTGAGTAATTATATATCTGGTGCCAGATTTTCTCTTCACAAGTTCCCTTTCTCCATTGACCTTACAATCAAAAGCTGGTCAGTTGCAAAGATTCAGTAACACATATCAAGACAGAACTCCCAATCAATTATACATCTCCATTCATATCTATCAACAATAGTGTTTCAAGCACCATAGTATTAAGATGCAATCCTTATTTTTGTTTCTTTTTCTTCTTGCAACTAGATATACAATAAGTAGTTTGCTCACCTGAGAGTCTACAGATTCAAAGTCCCACTCGAGAAAGGAACATAAGGATCGACACTCGGTTCTGAACTGAGAGAGTGACCCATAATCGAGTGTTTTCTCCAAGCTGAATTTAGTGGATTTAAGAAATGGGAACGGGGCAGGCTTATCATCCTCTTGAGCCTACTCCATCACTTAATAACATGGCTGATCTAGTGTTTGGCTCATTACACTTTGCTGCTCTCTCTTCATACTCATTTTCTCTGTTGGAACCTGATATGTTTCAATATAGTTGCTAAATGGAATTTAGAAGGATGAGAGGGGATCTGATTGAAACATATAAGATTATTAAGGGATTGGACACGCTAGAGGCAGGAAACATGTTGCCGATGTTGGGTGAGTCCAGAACCAGAGGCCACAGTTTAAGAATAAGGGGTAGGCCATTTAGAACGGAGTTGAGGAAAAACTTTTTCACCCAGAGAGTTGTAGATCTGTGGAATGCTCTGCCTCAGAAGGCAGTGGAGGCCAATTCTCTGGATGCTTTCAAGAAAGAGATAGAGCTCTTAAAGTTAGCGGAGTCAAGGGATATGGGGAGAAGGCAGGAACAGGGTACTGATTCTGGATGATCAGCCATGATCACAGTGAATGGCGGTGCTGGCTCGAAGGGCCGAATGGGTCTACTCCTGCCCCTATTGTCTGTTGTATTGTTCTAATGTCCAAAATAGGCCCAGTGTATGCCAACCCTTTCATTCCACGAATCAATGAATCTTCTCTGTATTACCCAAATGCAAATTTATCCTTCCATAAATACGGAGACCAAATCTGTATGAGGTTCTCCAGTTTCTGTTTCACCAGAATAATGTAAAGTTACATCTTTTTCTACTCTATATCTCTTGCAATAAAGGGCAATGTTTAGTAGCCTCTCTAATTAGCAGAAGTTCTAAATTGTCATTTAATTACTTGAATTTAAGCTTCCCAGGTGCTGTGGTAGGATCTGAATGTATGTCTTTGGATCAATGGTCAAGAACTGTGACTGCAAATCTTATAATTTAACCATACCCCACCATACAAATAGTGTTTGGTCGGAGTAATTGCAAGCAGCATCATTTTACTACTTATTTAGGTCTTTCAAATAGAATCATTTGGAGAGTGGAATTACTACACTTGTGTGAGTATTTAGTGAATAAAAGCATCCTGGATCTGCCTATTAACTCCACCATGGATGATCCATAGCTTGGCTGCAAAAGGAGGAGGGTTGGGCATGGGGCTTGCAACCCCATCCTGTAAAAACCCAGAGCTACGGAAAGGCCTCAACCCTGGGAGAGCAAGGATCTTTGTGTGGAAAACATATGAAATCATGTGGGGAAAGTGGAAACCATAGGGCTGATCGACCTTCTATCTGCCCGGGTCAGAGGAGTCTGGCAAGTTGCAGCCTCCATAGGGGTTATGGGCTTAAGAAGATGAAGAAGAGATCTGCCTGTTGGAAGTATTAGATAAAGGTGGAACATCAGAAAGGTTTTACATGTGTCACTGCACAATGAAAAGGATATAATTACACTGGCGTGGTGGCAAAGGGGATTCTCCTTGATGTTCAATGTGATGGCATGTTTCAGCTATAACTTTTGACTGGATATGCAGAATTTGTTTTCCTTAGGGCTCAGAAAACTGAGAAGGTTAAGGTGAGACCTAACTGAGGTATATAAAATTATGAGGAGCATAGCTAAGATAGATAGTGAGAAACTTTTCTCAGCAGAAACATTGATATGTTTTAGATAAGGAGTCAGAGATTTAGAAGGACTTGAATATTTTTCATGCAGAGCATGGTTGAAATCTGGACTGTACTTCCTCAGGCATTGGTGGATACAGGTTCTCTTCTAATATCTAATAAATATTATGATATTCTTAAAATTTAATGGCGTTGGGCTGGTACTGGAAATTGGGAGTGGTATTGGTAGGCACTTAATGACCAGTATAGACAGAGTTAGTTGAAGGACCTGTTTCAGTACATTATAACTCTTATGTTGTTGATTATGAATTATGTTACTTTAAGTTACTCACCCCTTTAATAATTGTTATGTGACTAACTTCACTGGGTTTTAGTAATGTTTTGTAGAAAGATAATAGCTAAGGTCTACACAATTCATGTACTGTAGATGTTCGTACATTCTGCAGCAAATTATTCGAAAGTATTGAGAAGAACCAGGAAAGTGGGTCTAGTGCTCCTTTATCATTAGATTCTTTCATTTTTGTTCATTTATGGGCCTCAAGCACAAGGTATCTAAAATGACCCCAAAAAAAGGGCAAGTGTGGAATGGTCACCACTCACCCAACTTTGTGATACCGATTTCCTGAAGGTCCTCCCAGGTGATATCAGTGATAAACTCAATGTTTTCATAACCATTCTCCACGAGTGTCTTGTAATATTGAGCAAGGCCAATGATTGAGAGCCATTCCATCAGATCATTCTTGAGAAAAGAAACAGAAAAACTTTGATAATGTTTTTGTTCTAGAATAATATGATTTAAAAACAAACCAACTGGTCTGAAGATACAAAGGACCAATTAACATATTGAACTTCAGGATCAAAATGTCATCTTACTTAATGAGCTTTCTATGTAACGTGACCACTTCAGACATCATATGCATATTTGAACTTATCCTAAAACATAATTGGTCAAGTTTCTGCTTTGGGAAAATTTCACCCAAAGTGCATTTGAAATTGCACTGGCTAGATTACAATTCCGTTTACAACTAAAATTGTAATCACAGGAACAAAACTTCCATGAGCCTTGCAGTATCTGTTGTAATTACCATCTCTGACAATCAGCAAAAACTAGGGAAATGCAAAATCTTACTTATATTACTACATTATTTTTAAAAGGCAGTTTCTAGCAATTGCATTTGGACTGAAATTCAGCAGGCAGATCACTTTACTATTGTAAATGCTTCAGAGATTGTCATTAAATAAGCTATTTTTAATTGCAGCAAAATTTATATCTGTTGCTAACGATCAGTTTATACTTATAAATGCCCAGCAAATTGTGGGTTCCACAACATGCTTGGGGCAGCTGGAATAAGGTTGTGAATGAGAAAGAAGCACAGATTAATATTCAATACAAAAAATACTGAACTGCCATACCATTTAATCACTCACCATGGAAACACATGATACTTCCATGAAACAGACTTCCAAAGTCTACAGATTTAGTTCTCGGTGTTATTAGTAAAACCACCGTCAGGTTATCTGGAGGAAGAACTGAATAAGAAATGCATTCCTGGAAGCAGGAGTTGACAGTTTTCACATGCTCCTTTCAGAGCTCTCTGGTATTCTAGAGCTTTCTTAGAACTACAGTGCATAGCAGCTCATAGTCATGTCTTTCAAAGAAGTACATTAACCACAGAGCTGCATAAAAGGGAGGGTGGAGTGAGATATGCTCTTTAGAATTCATCTTTCAGTCAAAAGAGAGCAACATTAAATATCAAAAGGCAGAGAATCTTATTGAGACAAGACAACAGAAGAGTCTTTCTGTCCTATACTGGCCTAAAAAGCTTTGAGGAAATAGTGATAGGCAGGTCTGCAAAACATTCATACAAAGGATTTATTGAATCACTTGTTCCAAAGCCATTGTGTAATTTTGACAAGTATTCATGTAAAGTTTACTGCACTGAATTTGTTTTGAGGGAAATTGCAACCAATACTCAGTCCTGTTTCTCAGTATGTTTTCATAAAATTTGCATTTCTTTTTTCATTGATCATTGGCTGATAAAAATGCATTAACTTTTGATGAAAGCTGTAATCTGTCCCTCAAACAGATTGAGATCAACGCAGCCATCATGCATCACATTCACAAGTGTAGGCATGGGCAGGTAAATCTGAATATCATTTCAGTCCTTCAATCTGGGCCTTTTTCTTCAGGGATTTAAGGTAAATCTGAGGCCAGGTGACTGTCTAGCACTGAAATTTCACAGCGGGGTTGATTACAGAGTGCAAATACTTGCCCTCCAAATAAATTTACTGTCATTTTGGTTGTGTAACTTCTTGAGTTTTATGTAAGTGAGAGAAAAAAAAACAAAGCCACTCTGCAGCATGTGGAAAGTCTGCAACACGAAGTCTGTCAGACAAATACCAATGATCTCGTACGTTTTATATAATTCTCAAAACTCCAGTTCAGGATTTCCTGCTACCAGACCATGTTACCTGAATCAGGAAGTTGTGGGTTCAAGTCTTGCTTTTAGGGTTATGAACATAATTTTACAAAATAAAAATCCCAGAGCAGTGTTGAGATCATGCTGCTCTGCTAGAGGTGCCACTGAACAGATTGGAAGAAAAACAACAGATTTCTCCCTAAACTCCTGGCCAGCAGTTATTCCTCTTTTATAAATAATCATCTCATCATTTCCACCTTGCTATTGGTGGGAGCTTTCTGTGCAGAAATTGTTTTTTAGGTTTCCTACTTTAGAACAGTGGCTACTCTTAAATAGAATAGTTCTTCAGTGGCTGAAAAGAAGCCTAGATGTCCTGGTCATGAAAAGCTTTATGTAAATACATGTTTCTCTTATAATCAGTACATCCAACAAATCAAATCCCTGGCTACTAAAGACAATGCATAATTATTCCTTTCCTGTAAGAGAAAGGGTCAACTTTTCCTTTTATAAACCATATAAAGGAAGTACTTTGCATTTAATATTAAATAGGTAATTCAAGTTTGTGATTTGCAATGCAGTGAGAAAGCTAAAACATCAAAGTTTAACTTATGCACACTCACTACTCCTCTGTTCATTGACCCACATTGCCCCAGTCTGACAATGCCATGAATCTTTTAGAATTCTCATGCTTGATTTTAGATCTCTCAATCCCATTGGTCCACCCTGACTTACTAATGTTCTTTAGCCTTCCAAAAATCCTCACTCTTCTCATCCCTGATTTTAATTTTTCACAACTAGAAGCCCTACTTTCAGCTATTGAAACAAATAAACGTGCTGGATTTCTCTCCTTAAACCATTCAACCTCTCTTGTCATAAGATGTTCCTGAGTTCCCATTTCCGTGATGTAATCATTTAGCCTATTGTCTCTTTTTGTGAGTCAGTTTCAAATGTTACATGATAACACTCCTCTGAAATGCCTTGGTATGGTTTATTATGTTATCGAAACCATAACATCATCATGTCAAGGGTAAGCACATATACGAAACATCTCAGGAGTTAATATTACTGTACTTTCAGAACAAACAGAACACAGTTGTAGAGTCATGCAGCTTTAAAACAAAAAAGCATATAAATTTTAGTTTGTTTTTGCAAGCCAACTACCAATGAATTAAGAACGGAACTGCTATCAGCAATTTGACACGCACAGAGACATGCATTGCAAACATTACACTGTATCTTATTTATAGTAACTCCATCAGAACTGCTTCTGATGCAGGGAATACACGAGAATTGACAACTGTGTGAAAATGCTGTCTAATATACAATGGACATTGGGTACCTATCAATAATTTGATGCAATAACAGAGATTCCAATGAAGAAACTGGATATGCAAGAGCTAAAAATTAAAAATCCAGTCAATCAAATCATTGTAAACCTATACTAAGATGCAGCCTTTGTATCAATAATTAGCAATCTTACATTTTTATTTTCTTTATTATTTACAATATACATGGTATCATAATGAAGTTTCTTTCCTCTATCAGTGTGGAAACATTTTTAGAATATGTGAAAAATTAAATATTTAAACAGAAATAATTCATGTCTGCTAATGTATGCAAGATAATGCAGTTACAGATTTTTTTATTTATACATGTTTATTTCCTCGTGATATATTTTTGCTTTGCATGCACTGGAAAATAAACACAATTTACAATCTTCACAAATACAAAGAAAGCACATTTAACACACATGCCACATTAATGAAATATCTTAGACGCATGCAGAAATAGTTAATGGATATGTTTATATTGTTCAGGTTGCATCTAAAACTTTAGCTTCTTTTTTTAATCAGACCTCAATTAAATTTGGGATCAATTGAAGCTCACTGTCCTTATTTAAACTGTAATTACTTACTAATTTATGTAATATTTTGCGGCTATAGTAGATTGTGTGATCTCTCTTCTATTCGCTGGGTGATTATCACATATGATTGTTTTAAAAGTCCCCAACTATATCATGCCTATTAAACCAGGATCTAGCTAGTACTATAGTATTAACCATAACCAAAGCTTTTTGGAAGTGTTTACATCATGTATCAATTGATGTGAAATTCACATCACTATATTCTGCTTAGTAAGGTAATTCATCAGGAACAGTATGGAGTTCTGGTTTGTATAAGCATGTAACATTAAATTATATTTTGACTCAGCTTTGATCCATTATGTGGAATAATCTGATAACTTAAACTACAGATTGTAAAATTCCACGATCAACAGCTTAAATAGGTTCCTTTATAAAATCAACAGAAAATCAACTCTGGATGATCAATTCACCCAACCAATGTTTTAAAGAAAATTTGAGAAGGTTCCCTCCGGATGGCCCACAGTGACTAGTGCTCTCTGACACTTCCAGAGCATGAGCTGGAAGATGAAGCAGAACAAAGCTATACTGTCAGTTCAAATGCATTTTTAATCCTGTAAAGTGCTTTTTAATAGGGATTTCTAGGCATTGTGAACTTTCTCAATTATGTTACCTTTAGGAGCCAATCATAAAGATGTACAGTGTTTTAAATAAATACAGCCCAGATACAGTATTTTATTAATGCCTGGTTGATAAACAGTGCACTTATATTAGAGGCCATGCTGTAATAGAGATTCAACATGAGATGCTTTAATTTTAGAATAACGAGAAGTATAAAGTGAAACGTGCACATGTAAGTAGAACTAATTAATCAGCCTCTTGATCTCTGTTGCCTCTCTAACTGTGTAATTCTGGCAGCAACAGACTGACTAGATGAAAATATTGGCCATAGAGTTGAAGAATTGTTGGAAGATCAGTAGTGTTGTCCTCTGTCCTCTCCTCCAGAGGGATGCCACTTGGGCTAAAAGAGGATGAGAAAGAGGAGATAGAGTGAAATTGGGGCTAAAAGTGGGAAGAAGTACTACTAGGTCTACTAGTTATTACTAGGTCAACACACACAAAATGCTGAAGGAGCTCAGCAGGTCAGGCAGCATCTATGGAAATGAATAAACAATTGATGTTTCAGGCCAAGCCTTTCATCAAGACCAGAAAAGAAGGGGGAAGACACCAGAATAAAATGTTGGGGGGAGGGGAAGGAGGACTAGCTGGAAGGTGATAGATGAAGCCATATGGATGGGAAAGGTAAAAGGCAGGAGAAGAGGGAATGTGATAAGAGAGGAGAATGGACCATGGGAGAAAGGGGAAGAAGGAGGACACCAGGGACAGGTGATAGACAGGTGAGGAGTAGAAGTAAGAGGCCAGAGTGGGGAATCGAGGGATGGGGGAGGAGAAAAGGAAAAATAACGGAAGGAGAAATCAATGTTCATGCCATCAGGTTTGAGGATACCTAGACAGAATAGAAGACTATAAGGACTAACTTGTCATAATGGGAATGGGGATAGGAATTAAATAGCTCCAAATTTTAAAACGTACCAATTGTATGGAATTGTGTGTATTTCAAACTGAAAACAAAACCTCAAGCTCTGCCGATGATCAAATTCTTTCAATAGATAAGATAATGTTTTAGCAGCAAAGTGGATGTTCCACTATTAAACGTTAAACCTTGAATGAAAATTCTTCACTGTAGTTTCATTCATTTCTAATCTGGTGCTAAAGCTTCCATTTAGATTTATTTCCACTTCAGTTGTGTCCTTTCAGAGTTTGGTCTACTATCATCCACTTTTATGATTATCAGGCTAGAATTTACTAAATATTAACAATATGTAAACAATGTACCCCAATATGCAAATTGACAACGTGAGCAAAAATGACCCCATGAAAATCAAGTTCCAACATAGTGCTGGTGGATCTGCATCTCTGCTACGTTAACATGGTGAAAACACAATTTTCCCCATAACTCCCAATGTATTTCATAAAATTGCTATATTTACTTACCTGGTGCCCATTAATTTTATCCTTCCTCTGCAACTGGATCCTCGACTTCCTAAATGGAAGGCAACAATCTCTGCAGATCAGAAATAAGATCTCCACCTCACTGATAATCAACACTGGTGGACCTCAAGGATGTATGCTTGGTCCACTGCTCCACTCTCTATACACTCATGACTGTGTGGCTAAGCACAGCTCAAATACCGTCTATAAATTTGCTGATGACACAACTATTGTTGGCAGAATCTCAGATGTTGATAAGAGGGCGTGCAGGAGCAAGAGATATCAGTTAGTTGAGTGTTGTCATAGCAACAACCTTGCATTCAACATTAGTAGGACCAAAGAACTGATTATGGACTTCAGAAAGGGTAAGACAAGGGAATACACACAGTCCTCATAGAGGGATCAGAAGTGGAAAGAGTGCGCAATTTCAAGTTCCTAGGTGTCGACATCTCTGAGGATCTACCCTGGGTCCAACATAACAATGCAGCTATAAAGAAAACATGACAGTGGGTATATTTCATTAGGAGTTTGAGGAGATTGGGTATGTCACCAAAAGGTACTCCCAAATTTCTACAGGTGTACCATAGGGAGCATTCTAGCTGACTGCAATACTGTCTGGTATGGGGGGTTGGGGGCGGGGGGGGGGGAGTCTACTGCACAGGAACAAAATAAGCTACAGAGTTGTAAACTCAGTCAGTTCCATTATGCTCCTTTTCAGTCAGTTCCTTGGAGTGACAGAGGATGAGAAGTGACCTGATAGAGGTGTATAAGATGATGAGAGGCATTGATCGTGTGGATAGTCAGAGGCTTTTTCCCAAGGCTGAAATGGCTAACACGAGAGGGCACAGTTTTAAGGTGCTTGGAAGTAGGTATAGAGGAGATGTCAGGGATTAAGTTTTTTATGCAGAGAGTGGTGAGTGCATGGAATAGGCTGCCGACGATGGTGATGGAGGCAGATACAATAGGGTCTTTTAAGAGACTCTTGGATAGGTACATGGAACTTAGAAAAATGGAGGCTATGGATAACCCTAGGTAATCTCTAAAGTAAGTACATGTTTGGTACAGCATTGTGGGCCAAAGAGCCTCTATTGTGCTGTAGGTTTTCTGTGTTTCTATGTGCACTAACTCCTGTAGTATCCAGGACATCTTCAAGAAGTGATGCCTCAAAAAGGTGGCTTCCATCATTAAGGACCCCCATCACCAGGGACATGCCCTGCTCTCATTGCTACCATCAGGAACAGCTTCTTCCCCTACCATCAGGAACAGCTTCTTCCCCTCTGTCATCCAATTTCTGAATGAACATTGAATCCAAAAACACGACCTCACTACCTTTATTTTTGTTTTTATCTTTGAACTACTTACTTAATTTAACTATTTAATATATATACTTACTGCAATTCTGTTTTTGCCCCTATGATTATGTATTGCATTTTACTGCTGCAGTGAAGACATCAAATTTCATGACATTGCCAATGATATTAAACCTGATTCTGCTTCTGAAAGATGCATCTAGTAATTAACAAAGTAAGTACCATTTTACTTATTTGGGAATTGCTAACGCCTGCTTTTTCTCCCCCTCTCTCTTGATGTATTGTTTTCTCTTTTATTTTTTCCTCTCTTTACCTGTCTTTGAACTCAAGCCCTCTTTAGTCTTCAGGTCTCTCGGCTTATTCAGTTATTCACTAGGTTTTCGCTTATTGAGTAGCTGTCACTGGGGTGCAATTACCTTGAAATTTCAAAAACTTTGTGGTTAATGTATGTTGCAGTTGAAAAGTGCAAGTCCGACCTACTTCTGTAATAGAGTGTACTTAAATTTGGCCTGTTTCTGGAAGTTTTGAGCTGACCCATTTCTACTTTATATTGAATAACTTCAGGTATGGATTCCCATAGAAATTTTGCTAAAATATTTTGGAATGTAACAGATTTAGATGTTAGCTAATTGGCTTTATAATGTGAGTCATTCTGAATTGCAGTTAATTATATTGTGATGTGAGTTAGATTGTAAGAACAAACAAAATAGAATCAGGAATAGGCCATATGGCTTCTGGAGATAGTCCCTCCTTTCAGCAAGATCATGGCTGATTTTCCATTGAAATCACTTCCCTGTCTGAACTATAGATAACCTGGGACTCTCTAGTATTCAGAAACTTCTGGGCTCGGCCGTGAATATACTCAATGACCTGTAGACTTAAGAAGCAGAGTATCTCAAAGATTTACAACCCACTTAGCAAATAAGTATCTGCAAAACTCAACACAAAATGGCTGATTCTCCTATTTTGATGCTTTGCTCCAGTGCTAGGTATAATAGAGAATGGAAACAACTTTCCAGCAGCTTCATTGACAGTCCCTTTCAAAGTCTCGTATGGCTTCCAAACTCCAGTAAGTAAAACCTAATTCTACTCACAGTACATTTCTTCAAGACAGTATTCATCCTAGTGACTGTGCTGCACTACCTCTAAGACAAGTAGAGGTTTTCTTCAGTATAAAACTACATGCAGTGCTCCAGGTGCAGTTTCACCAAAGTGCTGCATAAATGTAACAAGAATTCCTTTGTTCCAACGCCTTTTTCAATTTGCTAAATGGAATTCCTGCCCATGAAATGGTGCATGAAAATATAAAGAATGGGGATTGAAATCAGATACTTTCAGGTGTGCATTCGCCTCTAGAATTTAGTGTTACACACAACATGATGAACTGACATACTTGCAGCCACCACTTACTACTTGGAAACAACAATGACCCAAAACACTGCAGCCCCATTGGAATTGATGCAAACTGAGGAAAGTATGTCTGAATCCATAGCACTCTTTGAACTCTGGGTTTTTCACTTTGCCCCCATGAGCAAAAAAAAACTTCATCCAGCCTGTGCCCAACACCTAAAAAAGTAATGCTAAAATACAAGAAAAAAATTTTAATGGATGAGACTGACTGGCAAAGTTTATTTGTCAGTATAGAAAAGAAATATTTAAAAACTGATTAGTGAAAGATTTTAGTCCTTGATAGTTCAAATGTTCCATGTTACTGTACTGACTATCAGAGTCCTGTCCAGAAAGACAATATCAAAAGAGGATATTTCAAACTTTTTCCCCACAACTAAAAATGTGCAGTAAGTTCTTTTCATTGGAAATTTATTGAAAATGACTATTATTCATGATTGCGAGTAAGTAAATACACAATGCTTGAAGTTAAAAAAAGACCTACTCATATTGAGTTACACAATATATATGTAACAATTGCATTAAATAGTTCAAATAAAGTGCATAAATCTTTGCTTGTCATTTGTACTTGATTCACAATATAGTATACACATACTGGATTCACCTAAGAAACTCAGCTGCCTTCTAATGAAGGAATACATAGTCTACACAATACAATATCACCAGAATGCTGCATGTAATTGAGGATATCTATTTTAATCAAGAATGATTAAAATTCTCAGTTAAATCATTAGGCTAGGTAATTTGATACAAAATACATTGAAACCTTTGTGACTAATATTATGTTCTGTAAATGAATCATCAAATATGGGTAGATTGTTGTATATTTAGTATTTCAATAATGTTTGAGTAATCTTGTGTATATAATAAAGATATAGTTTGATTAAGCATTTTTTCTTTTAAATATTTAATTACATGTAAATATTTGTTACATGTAAAATGCGTTAATTGCATACATCATCATGCCATCACATGATATGTATGTGCCTCACTTAAAGTAAATTCAAAGTTAAACCCGTATTTTGGACTCCCATGAGTTTCTTTGAATTAATTCTAATGTTTTGAAATTACAAAACATAACATAGATGGCGGAAGCATTAGTATAGATGCATACAAATGTGAATTAGATCATTTCTTTGAGAGCATAACATTGTGGGATACAGTACACAAATAACATTGGTTATGATATATGTTAAGCATTGCATGCTTGGGAGAAACATGCAGATTTAGACCTATCTCACCTCGCTAGGGGTTTCCTCACTTCATGTCTGGGTCTGTTGTAGACTCCTTGATAGAGATTGGTGGTTCTGATTAGTCGACAACTCCCATCAGAATTGTATCACAGAACTAACGAAATGATAGGTGGATTTGATGGCCAATTTCCCCCAGCAGTTCCTATGTAAAAATGCTTCCCAACTATCTTACAAGTGTAGAGATAGAACAGGAAATAATTTACTTTTAGGTCAATTGAGCCAGAGTAACTTGAATATAGCTTTTTGACACCTTCATGTTCATGGACTGGACATCAAATTTGAATTGTCCTGTCACAGTATGTTCTGAGTAACCCCAGTATAGTTTTAAATTGTCCTCTTGTGGATCAAGGTGTCAAAATCAGTTTATATGTTGAGAATTGCCCATCAGTGTTTAATAGTTAATGTTGATTCAGAGATTCCTTTCATTCATTGCCAGTATGCAGAGTCTTTGCAAGTCTGTCCCTAATTTCTGATGGACTGTTTGGTTTGCTGACCCATTTTAGAGGATAATTGTATGTAAGTGAGTCTGGAACACACAATCCAGATCAGCTAAGAATAAAACCAACAAATTAGATTGCCTTTTACAAGTCATTTGTATCGTAGTCACCTTTCTCAATACTAGCTTTAAAATAAAATAGATTTACTTAATTCCTTGAACTTAAATTTAAAGCTATTCCATGGTGGGATATGAAGTTAAATCTGCAGATCAATATCCCAAGTCTCTGGATGCTGGTCCACCAACTTAACCACTATGGTCCTACCACATCTATTGCATAATCCATCCAAGATGCTGGAAGGATTCAGCAAGTTGGGCAGCATCTATAGAGGGATGAAGTCAGGAGTGATGGAGAGTCTTGGCCCAAAACGTTAATTGTGTATTCATCTCCATAGACACTGCCTGCCTTGCTGAGAACCTCCAGCATTTGTGTGGGTTGTTCAAGATTTCCAGCATCTAGTGTATTTAGCATCTATTGTATAATTTGCTTCAAATTCATTTTTTTCATTTGTCAATTGAAACTGTTTTCCACTTCTGAAATGTCCTTAGTTTTGTTACCAAACTCAAATTTGGCTGTATTAAATGTCATAAAATAGCTTTTATATCAATAGTTAGTTAATTTGAACAATGACTTGTTGCTAAATTGTTAGTGCACCTTTCTTTTTTACATCCTACCTGTCCTGCTGCAAATTCTGTTTCTAAATTCCATTCTTCCTATGCTTATTATCCACTTGTTGGCAAGTTAAAACACAACTTGAAACATTTCAGGATGGATGGGATGGTGACTGAGATGTAAAAAAATGACTTGGATTTGGGTTAGGTTTGGGGTACAGGATAAGAAGATGCCATGGATTGGTGCTGGAGGGAAGGTCAAGGATATACTGTTCACTGACTAATAATGAATAAGCCTTTTGATATCAAGCAGGTGATAAAACTTACTGGTTGGTAGTCGGGTAACCATTCTGAGATATTCAGACGATTTATTTCAATGGCAATCTTTTTCCTATGTCCAGGTTTTGTTACTCCAATTGCTGTTAGATCCTAGAACACAGAGTTTGTTACAATTGAAGATGCCATTGTTGAAGGTGAAATTCACAATGGAAGTGGTATTAGGCCATAGCTAACAATGACTAAACTGACATCAGTGGTTTCCAAAAGCCAGTCAGAAATTATACCCTTCCAATACCGACTGTGACTTCCTAAAAAAGTTGGGTTGTAGATGATTTAACTCAACATCAGTGCAGCAAAAACACAGTTGATATAATCAATATGTATTAATAGGGGAGGCCTGCAACATTGACAGGAATTGTCTGGAATGCAATTTAATATCTTTGTTATGCTTGTGTGCTGCTTAATCACACAGGGTCATTCTAACCCAGTTTGCTGGGTTCCAGACGCAAAGGACCCCGTGGATTTGTTTCTTTCACTACCCTATATCTCTCCACATAAATATAATCAAGCTTTTTGGGTTCATTTAAAATTACCCTCATAAATCCTCTTGATAGCTCAAAGATATTAAGAGGTTCCTGGGATTCAATTCAGCTTGCTAGGAAGTAGGGTTTTCATAACTTCCTTTACCATCTCTAGGTTGTGGGTAGGTTTTCGGAAGGAGAAGAAATGCATGAAAAATGACATTGAATTCTCAACTTCATATCCTATGACCTCCCTTGAAATAGATTTTATGTCAGCATATTGGAAGAAGTGAATGTCATGCTCTAGGGTTCCAGTCAACTACTGACAAAGACTTCGGCAGACTCATGTCTAGAGATCATGGGGCAACTTATGAATTTTCAGTTTATGTCTATATTGAACTTCATCCTCTGTTAAATACATTGTGCGTGATAGAGTGATATGTGTACATTGAATACAGGTTTAACTGATATTAGCAGAACTCAGTTTCAGAAGTAGAGTTCAGTGTATTCTCATCACTATATTGCTTATTTAGTGCATACTTTTGAAGATGAATATCCATGTTATAGGCCAGTTAAAATGTCTGATGCAAGGCTACCTTTCACATAGTCCTAATTCCCAAGACCCACAAGAAAAGCAGACTTATTTGCCAGTTATTGAAGCTCATCCAAAAGTGACTTGAATATAAAATAAAACCAGCTGGTGTGTAAAATTTCCATGGTACCTGTTAAATATCCTAATGGATAGATTAGGCTAGATTTGTCCCCCACAATCTTGAGTTGGTAGTTTGGAAAACCTAGAGCCCTCTCTAAAACTTTTATATGGTCCTTCAAATTTATATAAAATCTTTCAGGTTTAGGGCTAGCTTTGATGATGGTTTTGCTTGGTATAATAAATTACTTCAATGAATCAGAGATTTAGGACTTTCTAATTCCCTTTCCTTTAGAGTGGAGCTTTGGATCAGTTAATGAAAAAGAGTTTTCCTTTCTGGTCAGCTAATTGAATGCTGCACGTTATTAGAATCTCTCACCTTTGGGGGGAGTTAAGCCTGGCTTAGAATGCCTTGTCCCTGAGGCTGCATGCCTCCTGTCGACTGAGCTGGTGCCAAGGTTGAGGAGAAGTCCATCATGTGCTCAACATTCATCCTCCTTCTTAGCTGAAGGAGGCTGAATGGAGACGGGAGCCTTTGAGAGGAAAAATGGGGAAAGATCAGGGGTAAAATGTGAAGGAAAGAAGGATGAGCATAGAGTCTTCTGTAGGGTCAATGCCCAAATAAGGTTTGTCTATAGGATTGAATGGAGACATCATAGGCCAATTCCGCCAACCTTCTGCCCTGGATTTAATTTCATATAACCTTAAGCACATACGATATTCTCCTACAGCTTCCAATAACTTTCCAATTATTTTTACTTATTTTCAGCAACTTTAGATGTTTGACTATTTCTCTGATCAGATACCGTTCCCTATCCTGCACTGTTGTAGTTCAATGCATACATCATTGGAAAGCTATTAACATGTTCTGGAAAGCATCAATGACAAACTCCAGGCTTCAGACACCTTCCACCCAATATGCAGAGTAATTCCCAACACTAATTCATACAAACTTTCATTGGCATAAAACCAGAAGGCTTTTGGCCAATACAGAGTTGTATTTTAATTGTCAGGTGATATCATCATGGTTTCTGATGTATAAAATATAATGGGAAGCCAATGATGATACCAAAAGCTTTTTGTTTAATGATTTGTCTATAATTTCTTTGTGGTCAGTCTTTACTTTCATTAAATTAATGGGAGAATTAATGACTATGTTTAATACCAGTAATTTGGGAAGGAAGCTAGGTCATTGCCTAATTTTATTTAAGTTATGGTCCATTCCTAACTCTCTTTGAACTGAGTGATTGGCTTTCAGAGGGAAGTTGTAAGACAACCATATTGTTATGTACTTTTGAAGTTTTGTTTCTCCTTTTGCTTTTAACCATGTAACTGTATCTAGAACCGGAAATGTTAAGAATTTGAAATAAGTGATACATTCTATGAAAGAAATTGATTTTTGAGGTCATTGGGCATGAAATAAAAAATAATGTAATTGGAAGAATTTGTGTCACTGTAAATAGCCTGTGAAGTTTGCTGCTTTGATGGTGGCAGACGCCAGTGAGTGCCTGTCAGTCTGCATGAATCAGCATGTCAGAGAGCAGTCTGAGGAAAAACAGGATGTAAACATGTTGAATTAAGTAGCAGTAAATAATAGGCAATTTGTTATGTATGGATCGATGGTGGCTAAGCATTTGGAGAGAGGGGTCCAAATGGATCAAAATTCCAGCAGTTTGTGAAGAAAGTAACCCACTTCAATTCTCTGTCTCACTCACGTTAAGACTTCAGGAACAATACCTCTCCTTCCAACCAGGCACATTATACCATTCTGGATTCAACAGTGAACTCAACAGTTTCAGATCATCAGCAATTCCAATATTTTAATTGCAGATTTCCAATCTTCCTTTAATAATTTAAGATCATCGTTCTGCATTTGCTCTTTTTCTAGACTTTTGTCACCTTGCATAATCATCCGTTTGCCATTTAATCTCCCCAGCCTTCCATCCTGTCAGTTTACATTTTGTTCTCTTCTTCCCTCCAATATTGCAGTGTATCTTAAAGCCTATCCCTAACGATTCCCAATATTGATAAAATTTCATTGACCTGAATCATTAAATTTCTTTCTCTCCACATCACATGACTTTTCTGTTTTTATTGTTGGCCTGAAGTAACTTGGAAAACATACCTGATAACGATGGCAGTTTTCTTTCCCAATGAGCCATATAGGCTTTTACTGTGTTAGTACTATTACTGGGTTTTTATTCCAGACTTACTTAATTTAATTACCAAGGGCACCAAGGTAATGCAGTAGTTAGTGTGAAGCTATTACAGCTCGGTGTGTCAGAATTCAGAGTTCAATTTCACCACTGTCTGTAAGGAGTTTCTATGTTCTCCCTGTGAAAGTGTGGGCTTCTTCTGGGTACTCTGGTGCCACAGTCCAAGGACATATTGGTTAATAGGATAACTGGTCATTGTAAATTGCTCTGTGATTAGGCTAGTGCTAAATAGGTGCATTGCTGGGGGTGTGTCTTGTTCCACGATGTATCTCTAAATAAGATAAAATAAATTAGTTGAAATTCAATTCCTCAATATCTTTGGTGGGATTTGAATTCAGATATCTAGTCCATTGACTTAACCACTACACTATCATACCAAAATTTACCATTCTTCGTATTATCCTTTAAATTGTGTTTTTCTTTTTTTAAACAATGGATATATAATCATGTAACCATAATTGCCAACCTAGAGTTGATAAAAATTTGGACATTCTTAGTGATAAGAAAATGGACAAAAGCAATATATTTCATGAAATAACTTTATTTTTGATATTTGCAGGCCAATAATGCTAGAATAAAATGCAATGGAATTGGGAGAATCTGGGAATAGCCTGTGGAGTCAGTCACTGGCAAAGGCCAATAAGTGTCCATCAATTTGCATGAATTACCATGTTAGGAAAGAGCTTGAGAGAAAATTGGATCTAAAATTATGTAGCAATCAAAGATATAATTTATGACAAAAGAACTGCTTCAAGAATCAAAAAGCCATCTTCAGTACAATTACATAAATGAATTAATGCTGGGAAGTGAATACTGTTTCTTTAGCATCTTATGGTGTGTGGAGCCTGTAGTTTCCCTTGTAACTGTTCAGGAACAGCTTTCAGTTCAAGCACTTTCACTATTCGGGTGATACACAATGAGTTGAGTACTTCTCATTTAGCATCTAATGCACAAACTTTGATGTGCACATTAGTGGATAAACATTAATAAGTTTGTATGAAATGGTTTTGTCTGCCATTTTAGCCAATTCACCATTGCTCAGAGAGTAGGCAAAGCAATTTTGTTCAAACACATGCAGTACTTGGAGGCCAATGTCACACAAAGGCATCTCACTCGGTCACTTTTACCTCCTGCTGTTTGCAGACTTACCTCAGGGGTCATGCGGCTGATAGTTGGAATGTCATAGCCAGCATTGATAAAGTTAGCAGCATACTGCTGGAGTTGAAATTCACTAAGCCAGTTAAAAACTGTCTCTGGGTTCTGGATAAAGGATGACAAAAGAAATGGAATGGGAACAGGTTAGAATTCAGTGGCAAAAATCTAACCTTAAGATGTCACATCCTCCAGGAATCTGGAGGTTGCTAAGTCTTCAACAGTAATGCTGAATTATTTTACAGCAGCATATGATATTGCAGAAGGAAATGGTCAGACACAGAACACTACTGAGCCAACTAAATGGAGGGATGGGTTGACATGATGCAGCCACACTTGACAATCGTGACCATCTATTACATCTTGAAAATTGCCTATTGCAAAGTTAAATTGCTAGTAAGGATCCCATTCCTATTTGGTAATCCCTTGGCACCAAATGGGAAAAAGAGTCCCATCATAATCACTCTTACTAGGTAGTCCTTCAGAGACAAAGACACACACACACAAAATGCTGGAGGAATTCAGAAGGTCAGACAGCATCTATGGAAATGAATAGGCATTTGACATTTTGAGCCAAGACACTTATTCAGGACGCAGAAGGAAGGGGGAAAGTGCTAGAATAAAAAAGTTGGGGGGAGGGGAAGAAGGCTAGCTGAAAGGTGAAAGATGAAGCCAGGTGGGTGGGAAAGGTCAAGAAGGGAGAAGAAGGAACCTGATAGGACAGGAGAGTGGACCCAGAGACAGGTGAGAAGAGGTAAAAGGTCAGAGTAGGGAATAGAGGAGGAGGGGGGAGAATTAATTTACCAGAAGGAAAAATCAATATGCATGCCATTAGGTTGAAAGTGCCTAGATTGGATATAAGGTGTTACTCCTCCACGGACCTATATGTTGGAATGGGAATGGGAATTAAAATATTTGGCCATCAGGAGGTCTCGCGTGTGGCAGATGGCGTGGAGTTGCTCGACAAAACTGTCCCCCAGTTTATGACGGGTCTCACCAATGTAGAAGAGGCCTCATTGGGAGCACTGGACACAATTGAGGACTCAAGGATGAAGGTGTCTGTGTGAGAATCCTTTAAACATTGCACACCAGTTGCCACACAGTTCTCTCCCCCTCCCCTAGTTACCTTGTTCAATTAACAACTACCCTCAATGCTTCCCCTCAGCTCCTTACTTCAGCTCAACACTTTTCCTTGCAATTGTTTTGTTAGTCCTCTCTTTTTCTGCTCTCTGGCATCTTGTAACCTTGCAATCCTCAACCCTCTTGCTGTTGACCTCTTGCTATCTCCTAGAGTGAGAATACCTCTGATCATCTCAGATTGTCCTCTCTGGCTCTGGTTCTCATGGTCATCTTCCCCACTGCCCAAAGCCTACGGCCTAATCCAGACTTCCCTCCTAACTCCTCAGCTGCCCACCACCACCCAGAACTGCTTGATTGCGACAGTTTGAGGCTTGCTGATGCTCTGTGGATGGGCTGGTGACTTCCTATGTGCTACTCTGAAACCACCTTCAAAACCTGCAAGCTCTATCACTTAGGAAACACCACAACTTCCATGTTTACCTCTGATCTAAATCATTCCTTTGGCACATATGGATGGAATTTCTTTCAGAAGTGTGCCTTTCTAGGGCTACACAAATATTAAAAGTCATCTTTGAGTAATTCTGGTTGCAGTTGCTCTCTTCTCTCCTATCAAATTCCTTCTTTTTCAGCCCTTTGCCTTTTTCACCTATCACCTGCCAGCTTCTCACTTCATTCCCCTCCTCCACCCACCTACTCCCCCCTCACATGGCTTCATCCATCACCTTTTCCCCCTCCCCTCACCTTCTTATTCTGGCTTTTTGATCATTTCTTTCCAGTGCTGGTCAAGGGCCTTGGCTCAAAATGTTGATACTTTATTCCTTGTCATAGATGATGCCCGACCTGCTAAATTCCTCCAGCATTTTGCATGCAGTATGGAGCTTCCTTGTTTGAACAGCAGGCCTACAGGAATGCATAAATTGATGTTGCTGGACTAGCAGTAATTCACGCTGTTGTGGTAAAGAAACAAAGCTGGTACAAAACCCACAATGATGACCCACAAAATACAGTAATTTAGTCGACTTGCGTTCCAGTAGAGTTCAGTGTTCCAGGCACATCAAGCAAATTGTCAAAGCTAGTAAAATTTCACTGATAACCCACAAAGTAAAGTAATTTAGAATTCAACTTGTTGGTTGTTCCTCCAGACACAGCAAGCAAAATGCCAAAGCTAGTAAAATTTCAACATTTTAAAGTATGAATGGACTATTTGTAAGAAAAAAAATCTGTAATATATTCATTGTGTATGTGGTCCAGTTATGGTCTCCGGAAAGCCATCTCATGGGCGAAGTGGCACTTCTGGACCAAATTTTAATTAACGAAGGATTTTCAACAGTTGTGGCAGGGCTTGATTGTGAGCTTAATGCCGTCTGTGTTTGCTTTCACTATCAAAACATGGAGGAATCACCATGAACTCCCACACCTCCAATGATCCTATGATTTCAGCCTCTGAGGCTGATGTGCAAGTAGCCTTCAGGAGAGTGAACCCACTAAAAGCATCCTGCTCAGACAGGGTACCTTGTTAAGTAGTGAAGAACTGTGCTGATAAACTGGCTGGAGGGTTCACTGAGATCTTTAGACTTTGCTTCGCCAGTCTGAGGTACCATCTGCCTCAAGCAGGCGTCACTTATAGTGGTGCCCAAGAAGAGCATCGTGACCTGCTCAATGAATAGCACTTACATCCACAGTGATAAAGTGTTTTGGGAGGTTGGTGATGAAACATATCAATTCCTGCCTGAGAAGTGAATTAGATCTGCTCCAATTTGCCTACCAGAGCAATTGATCCACAGCAGATGCCATCTGATTGGCTCTTCACTCAACCCAAGAACATCTGGACAGCAAAGATGCATACATCAGGATAGTCTTTACTGACTACATCTCAGCAGTTAATGCCATTGTCCCCTCAAAACTAATCATAAGCTCCAAGGCCTTGGCCTCAATACCACCTTGTGCAATTGGATTCTTGATTTCCTCACTTGCGGACCCCTGCCAGCTGGATTGGGAACAACACCTCCTCCACAATCTCCATCAGCACAGGTACACCACAAGGCTGTGGGCTTAGCCTCCTGCTCTACACACTTTATACTTCTGACTCACTGCCTCATAGTATGCACGGTATGCAGTTTCACTGCCTGGTATGGAAACGCCAATGCCCTTGAATGGAAAATTCTACAACAAGTAGTGGATACAGCCCAGTCCATCACAGGTAATACCCACCCCACTGTTGAGCACATCTACATGACATTGTTGCTGGAAAGCAGCATCCAACACCAGGGACCCCACCACCCAGATCATGCTATCTCCTTGCTGCTGTCATCAGGAAGGAGGTACAGGAGCATCTGGACTCAACCACTAGGTTCAGGAATAGTTACTACCCCTCAACTACTGGGATTTTGAATGAAAGGTGATTACTTCACTCAACTCCACTTGCCCCATCATTGAAATGTTCCCACAAACATTGAGCTCACTTTCAATGACTCTTCATTTCATTTTCTTCATATTTATTACATTTATTGTTTATTATTATTTATTTCTTTATATATTTGCACAGTTTGTTGCTTTTTACATTCTGGTTGAATGCCAAAGTTGGGCAGTCTTTCATTGATCCTGCTATGGTTATTATTCTATAGATTTATTGAGTATGTCCATAAGAAAATGAATCTCATAGCTATAAGTGGTGACATATATGTACTTTGATAATTAATTTACTTTGAATTTTGAACCTGCTTTTTCCTATTTATTTATTTTCAAAATTTAAATCTCTGTTTAATGAGCTTCAAAAGTATTCAGATATTGTACAACACTACAGTAGTTAAACAGAATGCAAGAATGTCATTCAGTAAACAGGAACAATTAAAGGAATTCAGAGGCAAAATATAAGGTCTAATGGAACGTTTGGGTAATTTGAAGAAGGGAGGAGACAGGGAAAAAAGAACAAGGGTGCTTTGGAAAGAAGGTTGTTGGTTTGTTTGGCTTAGTGGAAGAAGAAGCAACAAAGAGATTTAACTTGGTGGTGATGACTCTATAAACTCTTAATGCTTGTTGTTAGTTGTGCAATTTAGGGATGTGGTAAAGGAGTTTAGAAAATGGCAGTATAAATTCTAGGCACATTGTTTTATAGTTCAGATTGGTAGCCATCACAAAACAAATGATTGATATACAAACTTCCATTGCTGGTTGACTTGGCAAAAGCAATGCCCACTTTGGAAACGAGCATAAGTATTGGTTTACCACGGAAGTGATCAAGAGTATTGATCACTTCCTGGAAATAGTTTTCTGTTGAACTCTATGTTAGGATTCCTTCTTCAATACCAAGTAGGCAGTGTACTAACCGCCACTCATATACACCTTGAACATGTGGGATGCAGGAGACAAGGAGATCACCTGTGTTCTCTTCAAATATTTGATAGATTTGGAAATAGTAGCACATTCAGTCCTATACTTATATTTTTAAGAATATTTAAAATTGAAACTGTATTGGCTTCAATGAAAGAAAATTTCAGAAGAGTGTCAACTTGCATATACAGGTATTGCAATTTCAGCGGATAAAATAGAGGACAATTTTTACCCTTAATTAATACAAGGGCTGAAAAGCTCCCCAATCAATCCCATTTCTCTAATCCCTATTCATTTGAACAATACAATTCTTTGATATGAAACCACTATGAATCACAGCTAGTATTCAATACATCTACAAGGTTAGTGTTGCACAAGACTTGCCACTTAATACTAGAGTGTTAAACTGCAGCACGAAAACAAAAACATCCTTGCAATTTCAAAATTCACAGGTACACATCTGCAAGATGAAGATATTTTTGCTGACCTGCCTATTCCTCCAGTTGATTGTAGAATCTGTAATCAATAATGATTTAGTGAACATAGATTTCACATAGCTTTGGGCAGCTATATCTTAGCACCACTTTCATTTATTGAGAAAGACAGAGTGCTGTCTTCATGAGAACATTACTAATATATTGGCTAGTCTTCACATTTTCAGTCTTGTCAAGGTAAATACTCAGTATGACCTGTATTTCAAATTCAAACATTAATTCTTTTACAAAACTTTTTAATTGTGCACCTTGATACACTTAAGGAAATGTGTCTTTGATTATACTCATTAAATTCACAACGTCAAAGTAACTGTACGTCATATCACACCAACAAAATTCAGTTCTCTTGAAATCAAAGGAACTACATTTTGGAAACAAGGGTACAAAGACGCTGCTGCTGTCAGTTTTGTGTAGTTAGCATTAATGACCGAGAACAAAATTCTAATCCTGTTTGCATCAGCTGGTACTTTTATTTCAGAACCCATTTCAAGGACTTGATCATGTAGTAAAGACCAGTACTGTTAGCGCAATACTAAAGGATTTGCTGCACTGTGAGATGGAAAGTTAACCTGATCCCCATCTTCCCTCTAAGACACAAAAGATCCCAAGACATTATTTCAAACAAGACTAGGTAGTCTCCCTGATGCACTAACCCAACCTTTTTCATGCCATTAAGCATGATGCCTGGTCGGGAACTGCTGCTCTAACCAATGTTTCTAATTAATCCCTCCTGACTGCTCTATCCATTCTATGAAATAGTTGGCCATCCTAAGTCATATTTTCCCATCTGAGCCCAATATTATTTGACTTCCTTGTTCTAAAGGACCTATTGATTTTATTCTTCAACAGATTCAATGAGTGAGTACCATTAACCTTTTTAATACAAACTTTCAGAAGGTTCTCAACCTTCTAAGTAAAGATTCTTTTTCATCCTTGTCCTAGACAACAACCCTTTTCTCCTAAATCTTTGCCCCATGTTCTTGATTATCCAGCCACAGGAAGCAAACTCTCACACCCATTGTCTCAATGAGATCACACCTCTCATTTTGCTAAATTTCAGCAACTATTGTACAAGTTTGTCAATGTCCCTTAAAATACCAGACTCTTGAATCTAGCGAACTGCTTTCTTTCGATCAAAGCTGTGAATAGGACTCTTGATCTTGCCAGAACTCTGTATGTGCACAGTAAGACTTCCTTACTTTTATGTTCCAAATCTGTTGGAGTAAAATGAACCTGTTCATTTAATGCTCCATGTAATAGACTTTATAATATACTTATGTTAATCATTATTAATACATCAAAGGTTTACTGCCTGTCTACCACTCAGAGACAAAAGCGAATCACAAATAAATTGAAACATTAATTTCTGCCTGATACTTAAAAATTATTCGGGGAAACAAAAGACTGCTGAACCTAACTTATTTGAAAATGATCTCTAAACCTCTGCTCAGCTTCATACTCTATCCCTTTACAGTCCTTTTAGCAGCTCAGTTAAGCCACTTCTCTTTAAGAAGAAATTATAAAACAAACAAATTCTAAAAGCGGCAGTGTGGCAGTAAGCAGTGCTAAAATGACAATGGGAAATCAAGGTTTCAATTGTTGTCATAGCAACATCTGCACCCACAAGTTGCTGCTTCTGGGAATTCAAGTCACAGATAAAAAACAAAGGAAGAGTGAGTGTATACTGCAACAAATTGATGTTACATCACTCATCCTATCAATTCCAATGGTAGTTCTGTACTCTAACAATTGGAATTCATGGCTTTGTTGAATGGTTTTCCAAGTATACAATGGCAACATATTTGTCTAGTAACTATAGTTCAGGGAATAACTTGATGCTTACATAAAGCAGTGGAATTCAACCCATCACCAGTTAACTGGGAACCAAATTGACCACAGTGTTCTTAGGGATCAGGTCTGTGGCTGTCCTCATGGTTCCCAATGTTGACTGCACTGTGATGAGGTCAATCTGATTTGCTTTGCTTTGAACAAGACTCCTAATTCGCACAAGGCCATTCTCATTTGGAGGGGTTATAATTTCCTAAAGAATTAAAGGCATGCTATTTAGTGAACTTCATCAGAAGCCAGAAGATTGTTTTCATCCAAAGGTGTCAGAAGTTGTAGTGGGTTACAAGCAGTTAACATTATCAGCAACTAATTTTACCTTGGAGGATATGTATTAGCACTGCACTTTCAATGCTAATGTGGCAATGCTAAACGTCTCCATGTGGCACGTTTGTCTGTGGTACAAATGAAGAGCAAACTCAATTGAAGTTGAAAACACACACATTCTTACACAGTCCTGCATGAAAAATTGCAGCATCTATGGAGATAGCATTGAAAAAGGACTAAAGGCTTAATACATGGTGAAACACAAGCATAATAAATAGTTACAAGAGTATTGGTGAAGTCTACAATTCCAAAACAGAATCTGAAGACTATAAGTACAATTATTTCAGTACCCCGCTCTCTCTCAGATACTGCAGAATAGTTGGTATTTCAAATTAACAACTGGTATTTTATTAATAAAGTAAACACTTACAATGCCTGAACAGTATTCCTTATAAATTGATTTGTCTGCTGAAATGTACGCTCTGGAATTTTCAGCAATAAATTATGTCAGAACAACATACAGAGTAATTAGCTTACATGAGTCAATATTTAAATGGTTGCAGGCTATAAACAGCAACAACTAATATTTTGTACTCCAAAGACAAGTGTGAATATTTTAATGGATGCAATGGAAGTATAAAGATTAATTTCAACCATCAAAATATTAAAATGTTCAGAAAGAAGGAAAACATCCTCAGCATGCAAGTCAGAAGCTAGCATTGTTAATCTAAGCAACCTCTGCTCCCAAAGCCAAATGCAGTCCAGTTTCCAGCTTAGGCTCAACAAATGCATAATATCGAGTTGGATGATAAAACTTATGTCATAGTCAAATGTGTAGACACATGAATGGTTTTGAGAGATATGGGGCAAATGGGACTAACTTAGATGGACATCTGAGTCGGTATGGAACAGTTGGATTGAAGAACCTGTTTCCATGCTGTCTAATTCTAATTAGTAATGAGATTTTCAAGATGTAATCTGCAACAAAGTCACCTCAGTATTAGAGCCTGTTTGAACAACTATGACATGGGCTTCCACTCATGTCATTATACCACATGTCATTAGCAGCAATGGTGGAGAGCAGGATGACTTCAGAACAAAGCCCAGGTGAATGGTTGAAGTATTGACAGGAGAACTGATGTGGCAGTGAGAGATCGGTCGCAGCAAAAGATTCATACTTAAAGAAATTCCATCATGTACCATTAACAAAGAATATACTGAATATGAAAAAGATTCAAGTATGGTACTGAAGACTTTAGGACAAATGAAATGTTTAGGGTTACAAAGATCAACAAATGGATGGTTGTAGATGATTATATAAGTGACTGTTGGTGAGAAGGAACGACAATCTGAAGTGAAATCAGTGAACAGGAGTGAGGCAAGGGTGATGAAACAGACAGAACCAGAAGTCTTTGTTCTTCGCTTGTTTTGGCAGGAATGGAGGCAGCCGTTTTGTGAGACTGTCCTTGCAGGCGCCACTTTGTGGTGAACTGATTCTTGCTCCGGGATAACTTAATCAAAGGAATTGAATTTGGACACAAGGAGTTTCTGCTGATGATCTGCTAAACCTGAAGCCATTCTCAGATAAGAAGCTGTTTATTATGTAAAATGGTAAGTTTGCAGGAGGAACAGCCTGTGACTTAGTCATTTGGGTCTAGTATTTGGCTGACCTGGTTGAATTGGTTTGAACCATTCTGAGTAATATGGAACAAAAGACATTACCTAGGTCACAAGGCTGATGGGACAGCCTCAAAGCAATATTGCTTGTAGCCTTGGGCTACGTCCCATGGAAAGTTGACCAGGTCAATCAGATGACCTTGAACCAACCAAACTGCAACATCACAATTGATCTGATAAAGGAAAAGAATAAGAATGAAGAATTTTGAGAGAACAGGCAGCGACAATCTGTGGAGACTACCAATCGCTGAAGTGGATGACCCCACTTAAGAAATGGGGAGATTACATCAGGATCAAGAAGAATGCCTGGTGAGCATAGATTCCATTTCTCAGGTACTGTATTACATTTTCTCTTCATTGACTGTTCATGGAGGGTCAGGGAAAGCTTACACAGGTATTCAGTTGCGTAAATTCACATGCGTGAGAACTGAGCCAATAAAGGTACTTATCAGTAAATAGAGGCATTCTCTGTGCCTAAATGATCATTACTGTTGAGGATTAATACTAGAGGGTTAATCTTTGTAACATGACCAACATCATTAGGGAATGGTTGGCCAGGAGAGGCGAAGCTATATTGGAGTGAATTTCTCAGCAAGAATGCTTTGAATTCACACATCGACATACTTTGCAGAAATGGTGCATATGGTTAGTACAGAGTGAACTGCCTATGTTCATATCAAGTATGAAACCAACCTAATGGAAGCCTCAACCGGTTCCATGTCCATTCCAGGTGGAGGAAGGGTGGGATAAATGGGAACAGAATGGAGTTTTTGTAAAGACAACATCAGGATGACTGTGCAAAACCTACAGTCCACAAAATTAGTTGGTTGTGTGGTGATCTTGAGGTCATTGACAACAATAAGTAACTTCCTTCTCCCTTTTTCCATTCTCCATTTTGGTTATCCTCTCACCCTTTCTCTTCCCCTCACCTGTCCATCACCTCCCTCTGGTTTTCCTTCTCTTTCCCTTCCTCCATGGATGACTGTCCTCACCAATCACATTCGTTCTTCTTATCTCCCTTTATTTCTTCTACCTATCCCCTCCCAGCTTATTACTTCATACCCCCTTCCCCACCAACCACCCTTCCTTTACACTTGGTCTCACCTATCACCTGCCAGCTTATATTCCATCCCCTCCCCCTCCTGGCTCTACCCCCTTCCTTTTCAGTCCTGATGAAGGGTCTTGGCCTGAAATGATGACTATTTATTATCCTCTTTAGATGCTGGCTGACTTCCTCCAGCATTTTGTGTCTGTTGCCAGCATCTGTAGAATCTGTAGAATCTCCTATGTTTATCAATTAACCTCTGTTCATTTCCAAAGATCTATAAGCAGAAATGGCAAGAAGCCAAACCTCATCAAACTAGATCTATCATGAATATATCTCTCGATGAATGTAGATATAAAGAACTATCTAGCAATCTTTATACTTGTATAAAAATCATTTTGTGATTTGAAATCAACAATTAAAAATTGTCACTACAGTGGACAAGATGCTCCAAGATATAGATCATTGTCTATGCAATCAAAATTACATACTAATAGCCAAAAGCACCAAAGAGAATCTCTGAATACTGAAAATGTTCTGACTAACAGGTGAACAGAATATAATGCTCAAAGTAACCAATTATTCATTCGTTCTAAAGTAAATTTATCTTGGACTGAATGTGGATGCTAATGGTTTGCAATGGGTTAAAAAAAACCGTGGATGCAATTCCAAAGGTGATGAAATCTGAAAAAAAAGTAAAATTTACATTCTACATGATATACATGATGCAGTTCTGTGCAAGATTTTGTCAGATCGTGCAACAGTCCTGACACCATTACATCAGTTAGTGTCAAAACAAAAGAAGCAGAAATGGCAACAGGCACACACATTATGCAATAATTATATAATTTAATTGCATTTCCAGCCTTCTCTGAGAATATGCTTTCAAGATGGACAGAGGAAAGAATTCAAGCACCTAGTCCAAGCCTCCTTGATGAAATATAGCATGTCCATTGATTCGTAAAGTATTGAAGAGTACAGAGTGCAAAAGCCTGGGCTGGGTAGTGTGCAAATCAAACTTATCACATCTACGTATATACGTTCCATTTCCTTCCTTTCTCCGTCAGTTTATACGTTTGCCCAAGTGCCCATTCAGGCACCTACCATTCTCTGTGTACAAAAGACTTGCAAATCCTCTTTAAACTTGTGCCCTCCTATCTTAAACTTATGTCTTCCAGTTTTTGACATTTCCACCCTGGGGAAAAAGCACATTTGATGCTTTATCAGTTACAGTGCGGAAGAAGGTTTTAGGGACATTGTACCTCCACAATGTCTGGCAATAGGTAGGCCGCAGCTGGAGTAGTGTATATAATTCTGGTCCTCATGTTACAAGAAAAAAAATGATTTTACCTGGGTGGATGCAGAGAGACTTATGAGGATTTTAATAAGTTTGGAGATTTGTGGCTTTGTGGCAAGTTTGAGTAAACTAAAGTTGAGGAAGAGGGGTTAAGAAAAAGAAAAAAAATGAGAACTTGGACAGAGTAAATAAGGAGGATGTACTTCTCTCTGCCTAAGTGTCCAAAAACTGAAAGTATTTTAAAAGCAGTTGTTCAAAGAATTAGAAAGGAAAAGGAGGAAAATAGTTTTTGCTAGACTGAGATCTGGTTCTGAGCTTTGTTCCTATCATGTGCTTGGAGATGGAGTCTGTCTTTTTGATTTACATCCTCCATTTTGTGAGATGAAGTTGCTTGGATTTTGTGTTTTAAAGTAGACACAATGGTGCTTCAGGTAATCTGCTGAACTAGAGATAATTTCCAAAGAAGTTATTTATGAGGTGTTCTTTGATATAATATAACATGCAGGTTTGTGAATGTTGGGGTCTGTGCCTGCGTGGAGTGATTTGAGTTGGTCACTGAAGAGAGCAAAGAGCCGTAAATTACCAAATGTCACTTGCTGGGAAGAGGGCAATAAATGGATGTTGGCCTAGCGCAGAGCCAATAAAAAGGCATTAAAGATCAGGCACATGATCTACAGCCAAAGACACTGCAATGCAATATTTGAATTGGTAAGGAATGAGTGTAAAAGTGGACACTTTGAGTGTGCTATCAGCAATAACTCTCTGAAGAGACCCACTATCATGAGGAAGAACCAACCCCCACACCAGGGAGCTGAGAGAAGAAAGGACTGATTATCTGGCCCACGGAGATCCCTATTTCAGTGTTATAGATCGGAAAAGTTGTCTGAGTGAGAATACAGAGGGAACAGTAGAATTCATGTTCCAAGTTGTTGGCCTGGGGTCACTGCTGTTTGTGCAGAGACAATAAAGTGCGAGCTTTGATTAATTACAAGTTGCGTAGTGAGTTTCCTAAACTAGTTCCGCTGATGAATGGTCAACAAAATGGAGGTAAGAAAAGGGAATGCACAATGCAAGTAGTTATTTAAGTTAAACAACTTGATAAAGTTCCTGTGCTAATCCTGCATTTGAAAATGAGATATTGTAATAATAGTTTCAGTAGTGTGATTATTTAAGTATGATGTTCTCCTAAGATGTTACCTACTGATGGGTCCTCTGGTGGCTGAAGATGATAATCTGGGATCTATATATTCTGCCCTTAATGGAGAATGCTTGTGTGTGGCTTTGTTTAACATTGGGTGGCTGATGCATGGCCAGCTACCACACGGTCCTTGACAGATCAGAACTGGGGTCCAGTGTCATGGAACACAAGATAACTAGGGACCCTTCACTGCTGCAGCCTTCCTCTGCCTTTGTTGTGATGTGTTATCATCTCCCGCCAGCTCCACCATTGAGGTCTTGGTTGGATCACTCTTTGTCTGGAGCCTCCCCTCGACATTACCACCACAGGAGACCCTACCAGGAGCTAAACTCCAGGCGGCTTTGCCCTCGGGATCTCAGAAACTCACAAGCCTCTCCCCCATGTCAAGGTGACAATCCTCAGAGAAGACATTGCCAACATTTTTAACAGTGACTAAACTCACAACAATTTTTCAGAGTTGGAGAGTTTCAGTATATAGTACCAAAAGACATCTTGTAAAAATAGAGTATAGATTCAGAAGTGCATGTGGAGATTCTGGAGGAGAATGTTGAAGTGATCATGACTGCATTCCAGGTGTTAATGTAGTAGTGTGAGAAGGGAACGATCCTGGACTGAATCAATAAATGAAACCCTGCTCAAGTCAAGTGGTGGGTACAAGATCAGGAATTCCTTTGAGACTTAGAAATACCTCAGCAAATGGAGTGAACATGTGAATCACCGTTTTCAACAAACAGAAAGCAGTGTGGATTTAAATTATTGTATGGTGATGAAATGTGGAGTTGAGAGAGAGAGGGGTTGATGAGTGATGGGACGTGCTATTGATCCTTTGGTAGTTCTCTGTGTATCTTCATACTGGCAATTAGCCCTATAGCATGGTCAATGTAACAAGGCACAGAGATATCACATACCATTATGCGCACATTCAAGAGGGAATGCTCAAGTTCAGGAGTGTTTAATTTTTCCTACTCTGCTCATGAGATGTGAACAATGTTGGCATGACCAGCTTCTATTATTCCTTCCCTACCATCTGCAAAGCCATTTCAAAGAGTGATACATTGCTGACCACATTGCTCTTGAGTCTGGAGTCAGACGTTCAGTATTCAGACTTAAGGTTGTTAGCAACACATATGCCAGAACAGTAGTTTCCTTTACCGATA